>NC_137883.1:25923809-26018809 GCF_963924005.1 Protomyctophum bolini | reverse complement strand
GACCGTGTGCATTTTCAGAACATGTTTGTTATAATGATTAATCAATCGATTGTGTACTGTCTTGGATCAATGAAACTAATGAATTAAGCTTCATCTTTATCGGTATCATAATGAAAACACATTTTTCACAAGGTTAAAAAACTAAACAAAGTGTACTTTCATTTGTTTTATATTAATGTCATATCATCAAAGAAGTCATGTTTAGCCAATTATTTCAGGGCCCATGCACATGGTTAGGAATCGCTGTTTCAACCTTGCATTTCTTTTCTACATTCTACGTATGTTGTGATTTGCAGAAACATTGTGCCAATGTGTTGGCACTGTGAGACAGAGAGAGGGGAGAGCAGTGTTGATTTTGACAACAAATTTTGATTTTAGTTTTAGTCATAGTTTCTTCGTTTTAGTTACATTTTAGTCACCTGGAATGTTTTAGCGTTAGTCTAGTTTTATAGTCGACTAAATATCATAAGATTTTAGTGGACTACTTTTGGTACAGTAGTTGAGGAACATTTATTGTCATACAGTATTAGTCAACAATGAGGGAGAGGAGATCCTTTTAAAGGATCTCTGTCAAAGAGCTCCAATGATCTGATTGGAGCAGGGCCAGACGAGGTGACCAGGTTAATAGGTGAGGAACGTGAGGCGTGAACAGGTTAATAGGTGAGGAGGTGATCTGATTGGAGCAGGGCCAGACGAGGTGAACAGGCTAATAGGTGAGGAACGTGAGGCATGGTCAGTCTAGCCTGAACTTTCCTTCAACTTTCTTCCATCAGCTGACACAGATGGTGATGGGTGACAGGCAGAGAGAGAGGTGACGCAGCGACGGGTCATCATGGGTGACAGCAGAGACAGTACAATGTTAGTCTTTCCCTAACACGCACGCATGTACGCACAAAAAACACACGCACGCACGCACAAAAAACACACGCACGCACGCACGCACAAAAAGCACACAGTACAAGTACAGTACAGCACCACTCCGCTCAAACGGGTCTGATGCATTTTTGTACCCTCTGTTAGAACGGTGACTCCATAATTCAATTCTAAACTAAATCTAAAGAAATGCTGCAGGGTTCTAAATAGAGTTTATTTTGGAAAGCAACAACATACATTCAGTAACGGTAGTATTAACTTTAAAAAAAACATTTCGGGTACATTTCCGATGCCTGCATCATTTTGGCGTGTCTGTTGGGCGCAGACACGACGAAAGTGTTTTGAGAAGTTATCCAAAAAACACAGTTATAAGAGCTTGACAATAATCTTTTGAGGTACTCAGTTTACAAGTTAATAGCCCTACCTAGAATGTCTGTGATCTTACATACATTTCATGTAGGCCTATTCCAAATACACAGCCATAGATCGGTCATATTTACAAAATTGCCAGGCAAATCGTACGTGTGTCTAAGTGGACCGGAGACAATTTCTCTCACTAAAATCAGAATACCAATAATGTGCAGTGTCGTAACTACTTTAAGTACATTTTACTCAAGTACAGTTCTGAGGTACTTTTACTTCATTTGAGTATTTCTTTACTTAAGCAAAAGTACACACACACACACATTGTACTTCTTCCACCAGTCCATTTGTGTCATTTTCACGGTAATTAGGAGCAAACACAGGGCCCTGGACAAACTCATTAAACCCTAGGTTAAAGTCCAGTGAGCTGGCCAGCCTCATGAATCATTCAGATATCCTCCATCGCAAGGTACTCCGGTTCGATCCTTTTCCTAATGAATCAATCACTAATGACTCACTTACTGTACATGTAGCTCATCAAGCTTGACACTACCAGAGTGAACATTAAACTAACAACATTTGGGTGTCTTTTAGCGTGAGGTTTCAAAGCTCGACTTCTCTCTAATGCCGGACCTGAGGGAATGTGACAGGACACGAGTTGAAGATTGCCGTCAGGCATATACCGTAGTTATTATTGTCCACTGTCTCTGTAGTTGACAGACTGTGGTTGTGCGCAACAATAAAACAGATTTCGGCAGATTGTGCTGTCTCTGTATGTGTCTGTTGACAGTTCGTGGCAAAATGCGTCTGTGAGTCATGGCTAATCTTGCAAACTATTGTGTGGCGGGAAACGTCAAATGTCTTATGCAAGCATGCTGCCTGTTGGCCAAAGAACTCAATCCCCATTCTCAAACTAGAAAGATATGTTCTCTAGTTAAAACAATGAACTTGCCAGTGCCACACACACACGCATTATCGCATAGCAAACACAAACATTTTAATTTGGAAGCTTATAGTTCTATATAAGCCCAGCTTCAGCAAGCCTTCAGCAGTGTTCTGCATTCTGCGTTTGTGATTGCCCCTCTGGGATCTGCAGCAGACCCACAACTCCTTTATTATTTAATTCAGACAAGTGCTGCATGTGTCACTTTCTCTTTGACTGGTCACTTTTAACTTCTGTCATTTCCATAACTTGGGTGTGCGTGCTTAATTGTGTGCATGCCATTGCCTGCGTGTGTGCATGTGCATGCCTGCAGTGCCTGCGTGAAGAAAATCTATCATTCTGTGTTAGCTGTAATATATTCCCTGGTATAAAGCAATTGTCATTCTGATCATCACCTTGGCATTAATGGGGGAACTCTGGGCTCAGCTTGCAGACCTCTACTCCGGACCCAAGCTATGTGATCAAGACACGTTGACATGGCTAGCAATAGCACTGGCTGATAAGGTTGTCAAACACGGGTCAGTCAACAGTAGCATCAAAAGGCTGATGCCTGATTTTAAACAGACTGAAACAGTTCAACAAGATTTGTCAACTCCAATGTATTGATAACTCAATCTAATCACCCGGACTATGGTAATAGCCCCTTGCCTTATTGTGATAAGATGTAAAGTCCCAGGTTTAAGTGGATGGCTGGGATAAGGCATATTATTATTGTCTCCACCAGGCTGAAGGCATGCGGGGAGAGTATGTTTGAATTTTTGAGGATTGAGGGTTTGTTTTTCCTTAAACAAACATTAAAAACGCCATTGAAATGGACATTTTAATGTTTGTTTTGTCTGATAATTACGTCATAAAAGATGTATAATATACAATGGTAGGCTAGCAATGTTGGAAGATGATAACAGCGCCCCTCACTTCACACGGGTGTGATTTTTTTATATTAGCCTACTCCTCCAGATTCTGTCCAAAAATCCCACAAATCGTTACACACAATCTCTATAGTCATGTTTCAAGACGGATCTGTCCGATATTTCATATTCCAACATTGGAATTAAAGTTTGCAGGATTGGCCCATTTTGAACAAAAAGCCTCAAATCATGAACGCAGCGTGCAATTTATGTGAAATCTTTCACAGACTTTCCTACTAGGCTGAGGAATATATCCAACCCCTTTCACATTGGCCTGTTATAGCGCCACCTAGCCATGCCTCAAATCATCCAATTGCCATCCAAGGCAAGAATAAATGCCACCCTTTTCACATTGGCCTATTATAGTGCCACCAGGAGGACACAACCTGACCTGCCCTGGTGGAGACCTGTGCCCCGAGGGGCACTTTATCTAGTTTATTTTGTTATCCGTCTTATAATGTAAAAGTGTTCATTACTTCAGCCTCAACTGTCATAAAACTTTAGGGTAAGAAGACAGACAGATAGAAAGAGCATTTAGATCGATAGATAGACAGGCAGACAGCAGGCAGACATAGACTCACAGAAACACACCCAGTGTCCCTTATGCAACAACAACGTGTGTGTGTGTGTGTGTGTGTGTGTGTGTGTGTGTGTGTGTACACACAAGGATGGAAGATATTCCCCGTGCCAGCACTGCTCTCTAAGCTTTCAGCACAGACAATAAATCCACATCCAGGGACAGTCTGTGGATGGATAGTTGAGTTAGTCCACCTCCACACTTCACATACTCATGCATCACACAAGAAAAACCCTTGGCACTGCAAGCTATAACCCCATCGACACAAAGCTATTGATTGATACGGGCCGGTTACAGCTGAGTGAATAGGAACTGTCTGTCGTATTTCACAGTTCGAGGTTACAGTGGAATAAAGCTTGGCTGGAGCCCAGGCCATATGACTGATGTTATAAGCATGAGGGGGGGGCTTTCAAGCGAATGAGCTTTCAGAGCAGGAACATGCAGTCACTGATGGATTGCCCTCAACTTTTCACCTTGACTGGAATCAGCCCTCGGGAGATTATTTCTCCTTTCCTACCAGAGAGATGAGAGCCGCATGATAGTCCAATGATAGTTCAAGAAGCCGGTCTAATGTCTCACTAATTTGGAAAAGTGCAAGTAGTGTGTGTGTGTGTGTGTGTGTGTGTGTGTGTGTGTGTGTGTGTGTGTGTTTATACTGGTATGTCTGCAGTGGACCCCAATCTGAAAATATTTGATGAAATAAAAACTGCATTTTTCTATACAAAAATGTAAGTAGAAGCTCACGACGGGTCGCATCGCCACTTGTCAATTGGCCATTTTTTTAAGGCCAATGTAAAGTGTTTAAACTTAAAAAGGACCCCTGGGGATCCCCCGGACGCCACTTTGAGAACCACTGCCATAATCTACGCACATTTGTGAGTACAACTGTTGGAATTTGGAACACTGTGTCCCCACTGAGTGACTGCCAATAAAAAACTGCTATAACTCACCATATTGCTCTGCCTGCACAGCAAAGTAGCAAACAGCAGCAACACAACAGCAGCTGTTTGCTACTGTGTGCATGCGTGCGTGCGCGTCTGTGTGTGCGCGCGTGTCTGGGACATGTGACCGAGTTCTCACCACAGAGGGAATGAGCTATATCATGATTGATAAGCCCAAACGTTGCCCTAATTGAACTGAGTGCACCAGCCAGGCATATCAGACAGGGCGCACACACATACACAAACCTATGCACGCACGTGCACACACACCCCTTCACAAGTGTATGTAGGCTTACACACAGCTTCAAATGTGCGCACGCACTCTCACACACAGAGCTTCAAATGCACGCACGCACACGCACACACACACACACACACACACACACACACACACACCTCCTTTTTCCATTTCTCTCTCACGCTACTTCATTATAATTTTCTACTGTAGTGTCCCTCCAGTCATTTCTTTCGTTCATGGCTTATATACCCAAATCCCTTATGCAACAACGAAACCTGTCCTCATATATTATCTGCCATCATCATTATACTAATCACAAGTGGTGACCAGCTGCTGTGGCTACCAGTCCAAATGCAGCCCCTTTCCCTTTAGCAGTGGGTGTGTTTTTCTGGACCCACTGAAAAACCTCCAATTCATTTTTCCCATAGAGATTTACAAAAATATTTATATCAATTATTAATTAAGCCTAGAATCAAGGCATCCAGGATCCCATGGTGAATCATGACCATAAAACCTTTGATTCTGTGGAGAATGTTTAGCGTTTTTCATTTTCATTCTTTCACAGAATCAAAGATTTTAGGGTCATGGCTCACCAGGATCCTGTATGGCTTGATTTTAGGCTTAAAATAATTGATATAATTTTTTTTTTCTAAATCGCTATGGGAAAATGAATGGCCGATTTTCTAATTAATCTGACATTTTATATTACCCACATGCAGCTCCGCTTGTTTCATTTCATCAAGTCGAGAAACCTCTAATCTCCACATGCACATTCTAACTTTGTTTATTTTATTTTATTGTAAATTAACACGGATGAACGCAGCAGATATGCAAGCTCAAAAGCTTGTATATCTGCTGCGTTTCATCGTGTGTCGCAAAGTGGTGCGTTTGGAGTTCGTAGATAAGATTTTCTTCGTACTTTATTTTTTTATCCTGAAAAGTAACATTTTTGGGCGGTGTCCACCCAAGAGTAGTCTCGCGTTACCAGACTGTATAAAGCGGAAGTGGGGCCTCCTCCCCAAATCCGTTTAGTCTTCAGTAGTCTACAGTCGCGCAAATTTATCCTAATATAAATAGAATACGTTTAAGCATATACAGTATAGCTTGCTGCTTAGCAGAAAATGATTTTTTTTTTTTTAAGATATTTTAAAATATATTTTCGTGAATGGAAATGGCAGCTTCCTTACTTGGATTTTGGGAGCTGTAGTTACAGATTATTTTATAGCATTCAGACTCAGAGATTGTGGAATAGTTGTCTAGCTATACGCGAGACTAACCCAAGAGAGGGACAGAAAGAGAGAGAATGTCTAAATATATATGTTTTACCATCATTATTAATCGTTTTCTACATAAAAGGTAACAGTTCTTACATGCCCTTATTATTTTTGCTCATATTAAAAAGAAAATACTTTAAAAAAATCCCTTAAAGAATCGTAGTAGGATCATGCAGATTTACCAACTGCATGATCTGACTTTGTGTCTTTGGTAAGGCCATGCAGTGACTATATTGTGCAACATGTGATCACTAAATCCCCTTAATAAGGCAGGCTTATACTATGTACAATGGTATACGTGAAGACCACGCAGAGCTTACACATATGTGCTACTGAGAGGTCAACACAAGGCTATATACACACAGGCTGCCCTCCACTTACTTATCAGCTCGGGGAGATTTATACACATCCACAGCAAGGCTGCACATGAAGACCCTCTGCTTCAAAGCTGTCCCCTTCATGGTGACGGCGTGTCCTCAAGTGAAGCCGCCGAACCACAAAACACATGGTCATTATGAGTGGAGGAATATTTGCAGAGCTGCGGTTAAGGCATTCATACATCATGTTCATGCATCCATGATGAGACGACGTGTGTGGCAGTGATGTGATGCCTTGGAAGATAGATTATTTCAAAAGAATGGCAGAGATCCGAGAGTCAAAAATAGCTGATCCATCAACAAGCTGTCTGTCCCCTTGTGACACAGTGCGAGCATGGATGATCAGCTATTTTTGGGAGGTACCGACGGTGAGGCATAGTATGATATGTCAAAAAGAGCATGGTATCTCCAACATAATAACTTTCGTGTCTTGAGTGTACAGGGTTTGATGAGGTCAGATCAATGGAATGTCAGAACAGGTCCATATATGGAGATCTAAGGGTGGCAGCAGGGTCATTGTCTTAAGTGTACAGGGTTTGATGAGGGCGCAGGTAGGGCCTTAAAGGACCACTTCACCACTTTTCAACCTATCTTCATATAATAGGTCCTCACTAATAATCATGAAAAAAATGGTGCCATTTCTTTCTACTCGGTCTGTGTCTCATAGGAGGGCTGTGGGCAGTTCAGAAACAGTCTTCCAGTGACATCATCGATGGGGAATACAAGCTAATAAAAACTGCAGGCTTTCTAGTCCTGAAAAGTTGCAATGCGAAAATGGAAGCCATCGTTCTCACGATAATGAAAATCTTGTTTGCTCTATTGTATACCATAGTCTGCACTACATCTACACTACGAGTAAGACGCGCAAACACGGGAAGCGAACGCAGATCGTCACCATGACTCAGCCATAACCATATAAGGAGTCCCCAAAGCAGCTATACGTCCAAATATGGAGTGTGTTGCATCAATCATAAACAAATCACTCAGCTCCATATATGGGCACAAAGGGGGGACACAGACACACACACAGACACACACACACAGACATGATCTGCTAGGTCTCATAGTAAGTGCTCATTGCATTCGGAACTAAAGCACTTTACATTCACTGATCAAATGTATTTCATGATGAATGACAGACTTGGCTCTTACTCGAGCGGAAGTGTTTCCTCATTAGCCTATACCTCTTCACTTTAGAGATTCTTAGGAGTGAGTGAATGAGTGCATGCGTGACTGTTTATGATGTATTATTCTCCCTTTTTGAGGTGCACTAGCTAGCCCCTCAAATGCATGGCTTTCCGAAATTAGGTCACGTGGCAGGCTGGCAGCAAAGTTTTAAGTTTGTTTAGAGCCCAATTATAAATTCCACATCGCCAGCCAAGTCTATAGAGTCTGATTTGCCACCAAGTCTATGGACTTAATAGTTAGTGGGTACGGTGGGTACTCCGGCTACAAGTAGGCCTACTGTACGAGTATTACATTCAAAACTTGCACCGTTCCTCAATAGGCCGGTGCCCGTTTATAAATAATCCATTGATTGTAATATCTCAAATTATAACAGACATAAAGTTAGCCAAATTTGTGTCAAATCTGCAAAATAAATGCTTACCAAAAGAGTTCTTCACAGATGTGTTGATGAAGGTGTCTACTATCACCTCTCAATTTGTTCCAACCCAACTCCCTTGGGAAACTTTGTGACAGCTGCTGAAGAGTTATACTGTATATGCAGGCACTTTACTTTATTTTGCAGATTGGACAGAAATTTGGCTAACTTTCCCTAACCAAGTACAGACTCACAGAGTTTAGACGGCTCAGCTCCTAGGTGCTATATACGCAATAAAAACTCAATTTAAATGTACACAAAGTTTCGTGGGTAAACTGATCCTGTGTCTGACCAATCCCAGGCAGTGCACTAAGCAGTGTTGACCTATCCTAAGTCCTAACTAGTAGAAAATGGTTAGCACTTCATTTATTTCAGAGATTTTCAGAAACAGTAAAGAAAGGCTGAATAGCAAATGGTAGTTAAATTGGTATAGTCTGATGACAATGTAATTTTAAAACAGCCTTCACAGTTTGAGGTCTCTGACTTTGATTCGTTTGTGTTCCATAATGGTTGGTAATTAATTACTTTCAATATAATTATGATGTGAATTGATGTGATGTGAAAGGTAAATCCTTGTAAAGGTTTTATAAACTGAATGATGTGATTGTGAATTGATGTGATGTGAAAGGTACATCCAAGACAACAACATGATGCCTTGATGCCTGTTGCCTGTCAATGAGGGTCAGCTGGCTCCTCGTTGACAGACACACCTCAGCTGCGCTGAACTGAAGTGACTACAGTAACTTGAAAATGACTGAAGACATGTTTACTGCGATTATGGTAAGCTAAGAAGCTTACATTTGATATCACAAACACTGCATGTAGTGAAAACTCCTGTAACTGTTACCAGAAAAAAACAATCTGAAAAAAAGAAAGAAAATCGATTTTTGAAAATTATGAATCGATTTTGAATCGTTCATAACGGGAATCGTGATTTAAATTCAAATCGGGGTGTCAAATCAAATTTTGACACCCCTACTATGAGTCCATCTGAGTGTAAGTAATGAATAGTCTTGAAAAGTTGCAATGGAGGTGCAGTACAAGTGGCTATAGGACTGTGAGTCTCACTGTGCAGTGATGCGAGAGGAGTAGTGTTCAGTCCTACCACCACATACTCAATCAATGTCTCATCTGATTTAAGGGTTCTGCTTTGAGGACCTTGATCCGGTGAATCTTGGATAGCCTGCCGTCAAACGTCATGAGTGATATGCCAATATCACTTGAATCAAGAAAAATAACTGACCTGTTTATAAAATAGTGTCACAATAATAATAATAAATTAGGGTCACCCTTAAAAGTTTAGGGGGAAAATAAAACAATGTCTTATCTTAATTCAACTACTAGTAAATCAAATCAAAACGGTTTAATACCATGAAAGAGAGAGGCTGCTGCTGCAATCAAAGCACAGTACAGTGCCAAAGATTTCAAAATCATCACTCTTCTCTTCTCTCAAAAAGAGACAGCCAAAAATGGCTTAGAATGAAAATAATCTATTCTGTTCACATTAATCAATCTTCTCTGTCTGTTTGTTCAACAGGCTTCACTCCTGTTCTGCCCAGAACATTCTGTGCTCTATAGCCTCTGCAGCATGTAGTTAGCTGAATCACAGCACCTGGGGGCTGGTGTTACTTCAAAGAGCAGTCTATATTGAGAGACCTCATTGTCCAATCGGTTCATTGGTTTGATCAGAGCATCTCACAGGGCTCCTAAAGAGAGACCTATAGCTGGTTGAATGGTTAAACGGAAGTAGCAGGATTTTGGGGGAAGTAGCGCTCAAGGAAGTGACGGCGACGCTGTACAAATTTGTTTACATTCTCTTTGAATGAAACAAGTGTTGTGTTTGGACGAACAATATCGTATCTGGGGAATACATGACGGATGCTCCGGCACGACACTTCCGGCTAGGCACTCTCTGCCTAAAGTCTTTGCAGATGAGTTAAGGCTGGGAATGAGGCTATAAAGAGATATATACAGAATTAATATAAACCTATATTATCTTACTGTGTACATATAATAGTAATACTAGTTTGACAAATGCTATTTAGTTTATGTTTAAAGCTCTTTTGTAAAAGTTTGGTTACTTTATTTTAACCTGGTTTATATCCTAAGTCCATTTGCAATCCTTAGTTATTTTTTTGACTTGGCTATTTTGACCTGGGTTACACCCACATTAACAAGCACTGTGAACAGCAAGCACTGTGAGGCAAACTGAGTCACGCTGCTACTCCGAGGTATTCTGTGTATCTGCTGATTACAGCTGCTTGTTTAGTTGTGCATATGGTTCACATTAGGTAAATACTCTCCTCAGGGACAAATTAGCTTTTGGGCCAGTGGGGCCGTGGCCCAGGGGCCCTTGGCTCACAGGGGCCCTTCGGGGAAATTGGACTGTGCAGTACTAGGTTTGACATCCTGAAAAGGGCTCCTGGGGCCCTTCATTGGCCATTGATTGTTAAATTGAGGTCAAAAATATGATAAAAACACAAAATTGTTGTGCGCACGCCTGCTATGGGGGACCTGCAAAAATGACCAGCCCAGGGGCCCTGATGGGGGTTAATCCGTCCTTGTCTCTCCTTAAATGCTGGAATCGTCCAGTAGTCTCCTTGGCAAGATGGGCAGAGCGGCTCAGTTTTCCCTGTGCCACCGTCTGCCACATCTCTCCTCCGGCTACTTACCGGGTTGTGTTTACAGGTACACCAAGGGCACCTGACACTTGTGTGTAACCCTAGAAGTGCTCCCACATCACCACACGCACCACCACACATAAGGTCACATACCAGTCACATACCAGTAGACACCTTATAAGACTGAGTCTGAATATGGCAAATGTGAATACAAATGCCCTCAAGCAACTGAGAGATGATTTACATACACTGTACATGTTTTTCCAGGGTGCAGATTGCTCTGCAGCAGGGGTTCCCCAACATTTTCAACTCGAGACCCAAGAGGAATTTGTCTCCCCGGGACCAAAACATCATGAATTAACCACTTATTCCCTATTAATTGCACCGCATCATGTTGTGAACGTAGATCTGCAATTCTTTCTGAACATTTCTGAAAGATTACAAAAATTGCATTTTGTGTAGGAATTGGTAAAAAGAATTCCGACGCATGAAAACGGGCTCACAACCCTATGTTTGTGAAACACTGCTCTACAGGACTGAGTGATGTTACTCAGATTAAAATGATAATTACCCTGTATGAACATCACAAGATCACTGAGCTTGCTGCTTGATAATTATGTAACGTGAAACCACGATCTTCTGTTACACATAGGCAACTAACTACCTGGTTGATCTTGCCAGTAGCTATGCTTGTCTGAAAAAATATCAAAATCTATACAAACGGCTTGTACAGTGAAACCGCGACACATTATTGTGCCGCATAAATGTTGCTAAAATACTTCATTTTAAAATGTAAATATGCAATGAAATTGCATATTTACAAACGTATCATACATACACCACTGCATCAGTCTACACTAATTATGCATTGTTGTGCGACAGGGCATAATTTAAGCGTTTCTCAGTTCTCCTTGCAACATGGACATGCTGGGCGGCTTGAGAAAGTTGGTTGCATTTGCAGGTTTTAAATTACACACAAGACACAGACCCTGCATGATTAATATTGTAGTTAGCCGAGGATAAATCACTGGCCCAGTGTTCAACTGGTTACAAGGAATCTCATGTAGGTCATACATTGTTTAGACAGTATATCTTCAAATTATTATTATTGGGATTCATACTTTTAGATAATGAAGGAAATACAAAATGGACAAAGACATAAAAAGTGTCCCATTTTGCCCATAGAGATCTCTGTATCCGTCTAACTATGTCCCTTTTATGCCCATATACTGGATGGAGATCCCTGATGTCATCAGGGATCATCTTCTCCAGGCTTATAGGGGACAATTCCAGAGTTGAAAGTTCATGTCACCTTGTACATCATATAGGACACATTTTGTTTAGCTTTTTTGTGTTTTAATCACAAAAAAGGTTTGTCATGCTCATCATGCCACAGCTAAGCCACCACACCCACACCAACACATATGTGTGTGTGTGTGTGTGTGTGTGTGTGTGTGTGTGTGTGTGTGTGTGTGTGTGTGTGTGTGAGTGCGTGTGTGTGTTTGTGAGAGAGAGAGAGAGAGAGAGAGAGAGAGAGAGAGAGTGCGTGCATGCTTGTATACGTCCATGTGTGTGCAGAACGAGTGAAATAGAGAAAGTGAGAGAGAGGCAGACAGAAAGATAGAGGCCGTGTAACCTATTCTTTGAGGAAATAAATGTAAGAGATTAATAGGATTTTTAGACGGCATGTAAATCAGGAGAAGAAAAGCATGTGGGCTGCAGCGATGCAGACACGTGCATGAAAGAGAAGAGAGAAACACAGAGCTGAAGAGAAATCCAACCAGCTAGTACAAACACTGAATGACAGGACCCGTTTGAGCGCGTGCGTGCGCCAGCATGTGCATGCTCCTGTGCCAGGTACATGCAGTCCAGGCCTACTTTGTTTGGTTGTAGTCAGCTAACAGAGGAGCTTAACTAGGTCCCCCATCACTTTGTCCCTCTGTCCTTCCTGTGCCCCTCTCCCGCCTGCTCCCTTCCTCCCACCCCAACCCCATGCAAGCAGTGAGCACTAAATTGAATTTGGTGCAGATTAATGGGGTGGTGGTGTCCCAGAAAACCTATTCTTTACTACAGTATCTTCCTGTGAACACCAGACAGGATTCAGAGGTGCTTGAGTGTGTTTGTTTTTGCTGCCAGATAAACTCTTATCTAGGGGGGAAAGAATTCAGCAAGAGTTTAGATTTATGATAAAAAAAATTAAGGACCAAAATTTGGTCGCCAAGTTGGAATTGGCATGTCACACACCAATCAATATGTGCATCCTTTTGGTCTCATAATCATGGTCAAGTCAATCAGACGACATCATAGCCAGATGGTGCCGACCAGATGTTCATGATTACAGAGAATGCAAAATGATTCCGGATTTCAACATCATTAGCAAATAAAAAAAAAAAAATATGGAGATAAAATAAAATCCCGTTTCTGGCTTGAAAACAAATTAAACAGGAATGCCCTTCACGTTAAGATTTTTTGTCCAGGGGGGTGTTAGTTTATGAAAGAGTCTGGCCCTGCACTCTCCCATGGCCAGATGGTATTATGTAATATTTATTGAAAAGCTCATGTTTTATGTTGTTTAGTATTGGCCTAGTCTCACAGTAGCCATCCGATAATAGATATCTTGAACTGCAGAGAAAGGTCTGTGGAAATCAATGGATCTCCTTGTACAATGTAAGCTATGTCCTGTGTGGATAAATAAAACAGACTAGCATAAGTCTTAGTAAGGAACAAAATAATGAACGTGTACTCTATTGATGTTTACTTTATTCTGGGCTTATTCTGGAATTCCCAGAATATCTAAAGAAAGTAAAACAAATAATACAATAAAAATAAATCTATGCATGTACAAAAAATAAATCACTATTCTCTTATTTACACCAAGTGTTCTTGTGAAGTATTTTTAGTTGATGAAATATTTATGAAGATTGTTATTTACATTAAGGTCAAATTGGGTACAGTATGGAAGTGTATTGCTTCCATGGCAGAAAGATCGATCCGTATAATGTTATAACATGAAAGTTTTATGGTTTGAACAAGATGTTCATGTTTAACAACATTGTGACATACAATTGTATCATGTTATACAATGCATCTTGTCATAACCTTTCACATTAGGGTGAATAGAACTTGTTGGTGTCCATGGTAAGTTGTGTGATGATTACATATAGCTTTATGGCAGGCATTTACACTTTACCTTCTTACTGATTTTATTGATTACTTTTAAAGCTCTACATGGTCTAGCTCCCATTTATATAACAGATTTGCTGCAACCCCATAACCCTGTGCGCTGCCTCAGATCATCGGATAGGGCCCTCCTAGTTCCTCCTGCAACGCGTCTGGTCACTCGGGGTGACCGGACCTTTGCGGCTCGGGCACCTTTGCTCTGGAACTCCCTGCCTTTGGCTCTTAGATTAGCAGAATCAGTGCCTTCTTTTAAAACGTTTTTAAAAACACATCTGTATGCCAAGTGTTTTTCCTAATATTGTTTTATTGACCTGTTATTTTCTTCATGTTTTATTGTCTCTGATGTTTTGATGCTTTGTTGTTTTTATGTTTTTATGATTACTGTTTTATAACTGTAAAGCACTTTGTAATTATATGTTTGGAAAGGTGCTATACAAATCCAATTAATTCATTCATACTGTACATGACATGGCTGTTGGAAATCAAGAAAAAAAATCCAATAATCTAATCATCCAAATGTATTCCTTTTGACCTGTAGATCCTGTCTGGCAAAGTAATTTACAGGCAGTGGTGGAAAGTAACTAAGTACATTTACTTAAGTAAGCCTACTGTACAACTGTACGTACTGTAAGTACAAGTTTGAGGTATTTGCACTTTACTTGAGTATGTCCAATACTTTTACTCCACTACATTTCAGGTCAAAACTAGATTAAGTGCCCCTCGGGGCACAGATCTCCACCAGGCCAGGTCAGGTTGTGGCCTCCTGGTGGCGCTATAATAGGCACTTGTGAAAAGGATGCCATTTCTTCTTACGCCTTGGTTGGCAATTGGATGATTTGAGGTATTTTGTTCCAAAATGTGTCTTGCAAAAATCCACCCGTTGGTGGCGCTATAACAGGCCAATGTGGAAAGGGGGGGATATTACCTCAGCCTAGTAGGAAAGTCTAAAAGATTTCAAGTAAATTGCACGCTCCGTTCATGATTTGAGGCTTTTTGTTCAAAACGGGCCAATCCTGCAAACTTTGAAAGCCAATGTTAGTCAATTAGGATAGAATATGAAATATCAGACAGATCCGTCTTGAACACATGACTATAGAGATACTGTGAAACGATTTGCGAGATTTTTGGACAGAATCTGGAGGAGCAATATCAAAAACTGTGTTTTACAAAAGTCTGCCTCCTGGTGGCGCTATATGATGCCAATACTTTTGTACTTTCACTTGAGTACATTTTGAATACTGGACTTTAATTCTACATTGAGTACTTTTTCCACCACTGTACACAGGCAGATAGACCAGCAGGTGAAAACAGGTTACCCTAATTAGTCAAAGTCACTCGACAGTGTTTTTATCCAACCATTCCCATTTTGGACCTATTTCCAGCAGGTCCAGGTGATGTGAGGAGATCCTGTTGCCCCTTAGACATTGTTGCATATTTAATAAGCCCTGGGTCCCCATTTAAAATGGTCCCTGATTCCTATCGCAGACTCCAGTTTTAACACCACAGGCTGTGTGAGGACAGCTACAGCTTCCCTCTAATGCTAGCGAAAGAGTGTGATGAAAGCTATATCATTTTCCAGTATTTACCAGAGCAGAACATGCAAACAATGCTGCTTTAATTAATAGATAACGTTATGGTTACATTATGTCTGTGCTAATGCGTACCCTCATGGAATGTCTAAACTGTGCATTTCTGTGTACGCCAACTTAAACAAAAGAACTTCATGTGTTCATCTCCTTTAACCTGCCCATTAATGCATTCATCTTTTATCTTGCCCAAGTACTGTACTCAAAGGATTTTCATGCATTCATCTTCATTATCTGGCCCATATACTTTACTCAAAGCACTTCATGCATTCATCAACTTTATCTGGCCCATGGCATGCACTGTACTTTACTCAAAGCACTTTCATCATGCATTCATCTCCATTATCTGGCCCATGTACTTTACTCAAAGCATTTCATGCATTCATCAACTGTATCTGGCCCATGTACTGTACTTTACTCAAAGCACTTTCATGCATTCATCTCAGTTAGTGTGTCTGGCCCACGTCGTCCCAAAGTAATCTGAATGTCTGGCTGTTGCGAGGCAAGTATAGATCCTTATCACTGACTGAAACTATACCAGAGTCTTAAGTGGCTCCAAGGTACACGGGCCACAGCCGCCACACACATTGGCTGTCCTGTAACAGGAGAAGAGAGGGTGCCATGCTAGGGTATTCAATCAAGCCAGCGGCAACAGAGGCACGTCACAGTTAATTTGGCCACAGTTAATTCGGCAATTCACTGACCCACACTCAAGTGTCTCTCATCCATTCACTGTGTGGATTACCTGGTTTCCTCTGCCCTCTATAGATAGGGGGTGAGTTGGTCAGGTGGTATAAGGTCACGGTAAGTGATCGCATTCCTTAATTGCCCCAGGCCAGGGTGAGACTATGTATGTAGGTTACATCCTCATTTGACAGATTAAATATTCAACATGGAGGGAAAAAACAACAACATATTACTCGGCTAAAAAGAATATACCTAAAGGCAGCATATTCCATAAACATAGTTAGATTATTATTATAAAACCAGTATATCTGCATTCAAAGGCCTATTTAGTGTGTGTGTGTGTGTGTGTGTGCGCGCGTGCATGTACTCACCATGATCGACTCCACAGCAGTGGCGAGGAGCTCCTGGTTGGCTAATGATGGCTTGAGCGCAGAGGAAGATTTGAAAAGTGTTGTCTTGTCAGGCAGAAATTGGCGTCATGATCCAAGGAATCCAGGAAAGGTCTGTCCTACCTACGGTATAGGCCAAAACGTGAAGGCCACTCAGCTGTTATGGGGCAACAGTGAGGCTAATTTAAAGAAATTGGGGCAGAGGTTCTGCCTTGGCCTACTGGGAGATCTGCGTGCAAAGTTTCACACCGATCGCTCCATCAGTGCCAGAGATTTATGCATTTAGCCAAAAGCAAATTCCCTGAGTCCCTGATTAGCTGCTCCCAGACACACGAATGGACGGACAGGTGCAGTCTCTGGCCTTCGGCTGTCTGGCCTACCAGAGACAAAACGTCAATATGTCTCTCAGTCATTGGTGGCAAAAATATTTATTTTACAGTGTAGTGTTTTAGTCACGTTCTTAAGTGTCATTGTAGCCTCTATGTAGAGTTGGCCTCTACAATGACAAGGCTCCAAAAAGTTGACCAGTCCAAAAATGCAGGTTTCTTTTTGTATTTTATTTACCTCTCCAGTGCAGGTTAATTCACAGCTGTAGCCCGGGCAAAATAATAGTTCAAAAATAAATAAGACTGACCAAAACAACACTCCAAATAACAGACAAACACTTGACAACTAAAGAAAATGAAACAAACTAGAAACTATAAACAGGGAAAACCTTATAAATACAAATGCTATAGCATTTAGCTCTCCCCTAGCAAGGACTGAAATGCCTACACCAACACCAGTTGAGGCAAACCATCACCTGATTGCTAATTGGTAACTCTTATACCGGTAACTTAACCAAGGTTATTAAGGCCCATAAGATTCTTTACAGTTTACACAATTACATCAGGTCATATCAAAGTAGAATATATTCCATAATGTTCTCCAGGCACCAATTCATTCACAGATAATAGGCTAATAATAAAGCCAAAAGAATGATATAAACACAACATACACCCCTCCTCCTCTACAGTGCGTGGCCCATTCCAATCAACAGGATTGCCAGCACTGCCGAGGAGAGACAGGTGACTATTGTGTTTGTGAATCAGTGGACCATGACACAGGTTAACACAACTCTTCTTTACTTTCAAACTCAGAGTAAACAATATAACAACAACCGGAGAAGCAGCAACATTCCATCATCTTGTAGTAAGAGACTGAAGTAATCGATCCCAGATAATCCCCCCCAATCATCACAAGGCATGCAGGAATTACATACAATGAGCAGCACCATCGAACAGCTGTCAGTGAGACATAACAGTGACCCCACAAATAATCACATTTCCCCACAGTGTCAATATACACCTTGATGTTGAATGCATTGGGGAGTAGCTGTGCAGTGTGTGCATGCAAAGTTCTTCCTTACTGTAGGGCACGGGTTGCCCCATGAGTCATGACAGTCATATTCTACTTTTTGTCTCTCTTTCTGTTTGTCTGTCTCTTTTCATACACACACACACACGCACGCACGCGCGCAGCGCACACACACACACACACACACACACACACACACACACACACACACACACACACACACACACACACACACACATATAAATCCCTTACAGAACCTTTAACTTACTGCAGGTAAGTGATATTTCAAGGACACTATACAGTTTAGAGAACAGGTTATTGCTGGTGTCAATGGAGCATAGCAGACCCTTTGGTTGTACAGTTTGTAGCAAAAACTTGTAAATATCAGAATGTGACAGGCTGGCAGCATGCTTATTGCTTGGTCTTCAACCAGCCAACATTCTCACATCTCCGCCCTTCTCCGCTCCTTCCATTGGCTCCCGGTTGCTGCCCGCACAGAATACAAAACAGACAATGCTTTGGCCTACAAAGCAACCAAAGGTATGGCACTCCCATATCTTCAAAGTCTGATCCAACCCTACAACACCCCCCCCCCCCCCCCCCCCCCCCCCCCAAATTCCAGTCATTTCATAATGTATACTTGGGTCTAGCTTCTGGTCAAGGTTGAATAGTGAAACAGAGAAGTTGAAGCCTACTGCTTCGACCTGTGACCTTTCAGTTCTGCCTGTATGCACCATAGCCCACAATGATTACATGAGGAGCATGATGATGAGCCTGTGTGTGTGTGTGTGTGTGTGTGTGTGTGTGTGTGTGTGTGTGTGTGTGTGTGTGTGTGTGTGTGTGTGTTTGTGTGTGTGTGTATATTAAATTATTCAGGACATTAATTCAGGCGAGTATAGCGTGGATTTCTTGTTTTCTAACTCAAACTAACACACGTTCCTCTCACAGCCTCTTTGTTTCTACCAATGTTGAATCTAAAATATCTACAATTTCTAATACATCCAGTTTAATCTCATTTCTGCCTCTGGAGATTCTCAGAAAACATTTCTTATCATTCTAATGGTCTCTCCATCATGATAATTGTATTTCATTTAAGTCTGTCCAAAATGGAAGGGTAAAACATGGACATATGAGATGGAACACAGACAATATGAAAACAAGAGAATAAAATGAGATTGCGTGAACCAACATCAGTGATATTTATTAACCCTTAGCATAAAATATGTGATAAAAATGGCCTGGCATCTAACATTTGCTGGGAATTCAATTTGCAGGGAGTGTGATTAATATTTCTCATTACACAATGTTGTGTGAGACTTGATTATCCGTGTGCTATATGGAATTAGGTCACACACTCAGCAAATATCATCTTGATCTAATCATGATTACAACTCAATGCCTGAGACAGGTGCCGTTTATTATGAGAACGTCACAGAGTTGTTTACAAGTCATGAACACAATAGCGTTGCTGTTGGGTGGAAACCTTCTATGTCCATGCATAATGGATAAAAGCCAATATAAAGTCATCTAGAGCAGAAGTTAAGAGGGGCAATGGCTGCTAGAAGAACATTTTTAATTTAGCTTGCTATCCACCTGGGTTGAACTTGGGACAAGCCTAGCACAGGTTACCTACTTACAGTATACATTACAGTATACAGGCACCTGTGTGGAGGTCTACTGTATTTGGAATGCTGGAGCAGGCTCTAGTATCTTGGGAATGGATGCTTTTTTAGTATAGTGTCATAAATAAACCTTTTGTGTGGTGTTTGGTGTGTACTTCTTGGTTTTCACTAGACATATTTATTTGCTAATGCAAATCATGACCAGCTGAACCTCTTGTGGGTATATGGTTAGAGAGTTTACATTAGGCAAAAATGTACTTTGGCAATAAGAATTGGTATATAGAGGGAAAAAGGAGTGGGTCAAGTATAGAGCCCTAGGGGACAGCGGTCAATTAAGTACAGTTTAAATGGTAAATAGATTTATGCATTAGTGATACTCAACCTCAGGCCCGCGGGCCACATCAGGCCCGCGGGACCATTATGACTGGCCCACCAATGAAAATCTAAAAAAAGAAGAGAAGAAAATCTGGAAAATGAAATAAAATAAATAAATCTGAATGAAGTTATCTTTAATTACATTATTATAAGTAATACTATTAGAGTTGTACTATTACTCGAACGAAAATAAAAGCTTGGGGGGGGGGGGGGGGGGGGGGGGGGGAGATGCAATGCAAATGAAAGACATATACTGTGTATCCCTATTCCCTGACATAATTTTATAGCTAAACGGACAGAATTCTATTTTATTTGAATGATGAAACCCAGCTGCCATTAATAGTTGGAAATGGAAATGGAAATTGCGGAAATGGAAATTGCGGAAATTGCGGAAATTGTAATTGCGGAAATTGCGGAAATTGCTCTTCACTTATAGCTATCTATTTTCAGGTAGATTGTTTTATTTTACTCAGTCAGCCATATAACTACTCATTTTTTTTCATGAAAAAGGTCATGGGTAATCTATTTTCAGGCAAATTGTGTTTATTGTATTTTATCTTATCTTATCTAGATTTTATAAGAGATGTGCATGGAAATAAGCATAAAAGATGTCATAATAAACTAACAAAGTCTTGGTCAAATAAGACCAAACCAACTGACCCATCCATGATGAGTGTAGCAGCCTAGCCTAGTCCCTAGTGTGATAAAGAACAAGGGAGGCAGTGATAGAAAACAGAGCAGATTAATAGAGCAGACTCTAGGTCAAAACAATGCATGCTCTCTCACGTGTCACACACACACACACACACACACACACACACACACACACACACACACACACACACACACACACACACGCACGCACGCACACACGCGCACGCACACACACACACACACACACACACACACACACACACACACACACACACACACACACACACACACACACACACACACACACACACACACAGATGTTCAACTTTCTGTAGGCTAATTGTATGGTTAAATGAAACAACAACATGATCACTTTGTGTTCAATGTAGTGCTACAGAAGTACTGCATCAAATTGCAGCAACCTTAGTGCCCCCCTGTGGGAATAGCAAGTATTACATTTATTGCCATGCCTGCATAATTTATGGTCTGTGCTTTCAAATCAAAGCGTGTCTCACAGTCAGTCATCAGTAAATGACTCAGTGCTCTCAGTCTTGTAACAGGTGCATCTATTGAGTTATAATAGGCAAATATTGAAGGTCATGCCACAGCTTTTAGGCAATAAACAACACCGAATGTTAAATCTCTCTTTGCGAGAAAAAAAATCAATTTAAATTTCTTGGCTGACTGAATGAAAAGATGTGGTTCCATTTGTGATATGTGACCCATTTTCAAACTGGTAATTACAGGTGAGTACTCTAAAAAAGCCTCTAGGCCTATGCTATGCTTAATTTATAGTGCATTGTTGCCAATTCAGTCGTGGTTAAGGTGATCATAGTGTCAAATATTGTATCACGTCTTCAGCCATTTGAAACAGGATCCTGTACACAGTGTGATGTCTGTGATATATACACTGTAGGCTACTGACTGTACACTGTATGTTAGGAAAAGACCAAAATCAACCAAAGGAATTATATTCCAGTTTCAAAGGGATTACATGTGACCTTCACGGCTACCTCAGTAGGCTACTCCCTTGTGTCCATTTATCGCCACAGTAGACCCCTGCAATGCAGGAGGACATCATTGGTCTTTCCTCTATCCCCCCTGTTCATATGAATGAACATAGGAGTAGCTGTTAGTAATAATATGGCCTTAACACTACCTTAAGCTTAAGTCATGCTTTGGCAAAAATTTGTCATTGAAGCATACAAGCTTTATGCTGATGACTGTTGCCAAATAAATTGTAAGTGGATTCAAAGACAAAAAGGTTTCTCTGAGTCTGAGGTCATAATGCAGCATTATTATTTATTACATTTTTTTTTATGATGTTTTTGTTTTTTCTGCCTTTATTGATAGATACAAGTGAAGAATGACAGGAAAGAGGATAAGAGACATGCAGCAAAGGTCGCCATGAATGGGACTCGAACACGCAACGCGCTGTCATGCCAGAGCCTACAATGTGGAATGTGCCTGGACCACTAGGCCAGTGGGCGCCTCATCATTATATATTTTTTACATGACCTAGTACGTTTCCTCATTTTGTGAAATGCAAGTGACATTCTAGCTTACGTTTGCATCTATCCACACACGTGTGGGCCTGTGTGCTTGTGCAAGTATGCATGTTTGTGTATGTATTTATATCTTACAGTAGGTGAATGCAAGCTGCATACTGTACACCTATAGTGTACAGTACTACAAATTTGCTCCAGTTACCACCAGGTACAGTAATGGGAAGATGACACTTCATCTCATCATCTGCTAAGGCCATTCTTCTTTCAATGCATTGCACAACATTTTCCCTGTTGATCAAGGCTGAAATCTTTTATTGTCTCAGTGCAAACTGTGACTACTACTACCTTCACCAAATACATCTCCACACAGACCTCCTTCCTTGCTGTTATTTCAAACACAGGGAGAAAATACTGCAATGTGAGAGGACATTTGATTAACAATTGCACATACAGTATACCGGTATTTGCAATTCCAGAATTGACAAATTAAACTGCTGAAGGGTATTTTGAGGTGCCGTTTGTATATTTTAGCAGTTCTAAAATAAATGTGCCTGGTGATGATTTCCGCATTTTTTATAGCAACTCTTCATTTACATAATGTAGTAAAATATTGAGTTTGTCATGCTACAAATGTAACATTTTAGCTACTTATTTTACATTTAACCAAACATTAAAAGTTGGACATAACTGATGTTGACATTGATGAAGTTGCACCATTGGCCGGACTGGGCACCAGCCCAAATACAGGACAGGTGGGTGCTAGGGAGGGTCCCCACTATGTTTTGGTGACCACTCTTCTCTTCCAGGTGCCCACATTTCCCTACTGGCCCCACTCTTCCTAGGTGCCCAGGTAACCTTTCTTGTTACCGCTGGCCAGGCCACATCACCACTACTGTATCCGTTGTTTCCACTAACACTCTCCAGTGTTTTATACACGTCCAACCATATACTGTACTATTTGACCTAGTCTTGTTAAACAATGCATTAACAGCTAAATATGGGTGTGCTGTTATTTTAGTAGACAACCCCCAAGGGCACATATTCATGAAAAATATGTGTCTATTGTTATCCATGTGCAGCATGTGTGTTAGAGTTAGTTGCCCATGATACAGTAGCCTACACCTGAGCATGCACCTGTGTGCACAACACACAGGATGACAAGTAGACCACAAGCATTCCAGTTCAGCAGTAATCATACTTGCAACGGAAAATCCTGGCACATTTTCCCCCTCCTTTGGCCTTTCTAAATTTGTGTACTAATTATGTTGATAGATGGATGGTAGGCTACTATTTATATTCGGCGCGAGCCCTTGTGAAGAAGATTCCCCCTCCCTCTCGTGCTGCAAGGCTGCTGACTGCAGGCTGAATCCCAGGCAGCACAGAGGGAAACAGATGGGTAATAAGGTCACAAGCCGAAGCACTTCTCACTTCCTCAGACAAATGGCAGACACATACCTTCAGTTGTGCTGCTGACTCAGGACAACATTACACTCAGGAGGATTGAATTAGGGTGGATTAAAATGGCTTAGAAAATGCAAATAGTTGGTGTGCACTATTGCTCTTTCATGTAATTATTGCTATGGGCAAATGGGTTTCTGAAATGAAACAAACAAACAGAACAACAAAACTACATGTAGCTGATTTTGAGTAGCTACAGTACCACATAGTATACACTATTCTGGCCGGATCATTCGCCAAAAATATACGATCTACAAGTTTAATAGCACACACAGTTACTGGAAATATAAACAAAATCCACACCACACGGCTTATATATAATCAAGTTTTATTTTACAATGACTTTCCAAGACAGTTTAATAAATCTTTCCCCCCCCCCCCCCCCCCCATCTTAAATATTTTCAAAGTGATACGTTGTCGCTATTTGGACAATATATTTACAAAAAAACAAATCTCTTTCTATAATTATTCCTATAATAATGTTAGGGAGCAAGCACTGCATCACAACACATTTACAGTGGACAATAAAACATATTACATAACCCAAAAATAGTACGCCTACAGTACAAGTTTGGCAAATAATAATCTGTTCAGTGCATAATAATGTGCATGGCATCATAAGACATACATACAGCACACACACACACACACACACACACACACACACACACACACACACACACACACACACACACACACACACACACACACACACACACACACACACACACACACTCATACATACATTCATCGGCCAGCGTGATTGTACTCTGTGTCAGTACTCTGTGTCGGAGCTGTCTGCCGCGTCCGTGTTGTGTGACAACATGTAATTGTCCATGTCGATGGAGGGACAGTTGTGGATGGAGTAGCGCAGGCGCTCGGCCAGGACCGCCTGGCTGGTGTACGGAGGCAGACGCAGCAGGAAGAAGCAGGTCTGCGCTGTGGGAAGACCGTTGATCGGCTGGTCCAGAAGAGAGGAGAGGAGAGGAGGAAAGGTGGAAAAGAAGAGAGAGGCTCGACCCATTAAGACCTGAGACCAGATTCTACGAGGGAGGCGGCCTTTTTTCCGACAGCATTCTAGCCGACGGGGCAAGGGTCCGATCCGCAGCGGGGGGACAATCGCTGCGATGCGAAAAAGCGATGGTCCGACATGCGCTGCTCCCGTGCTTGCGGTTAGGGTTAGGATTGAGGTTTCGGATCAATATGCTGTCGGAAAAAAGACCTGCACCCATTCTACGAAATGTCTTCGAAATCACGACAGTGTTTCTATGTCAGTGGTGCTCAAACTATTTCATGTCAACGACCCCAGAAGCAAGGATATGAGTTTAAAAAAAAAAAACGTTTGCTTTGAAAGAATACATAATTATTCAAAGAATTGTGCCAACAATTTTCACGTTTTTTCTAAAATAGCAGATCTGCAAGCTTGTAGCACGGCACAGGTATTTTTCCAACATCTAAAATAAGGGTTAAAAGTGGTTAAAAGCTATAAGGTGACACAGATGTGTCCTCAGGTCTAAATGGGTTAAAGCCTGATTTATACTCATGGGACCCGCGCTCCATGGGTCCGTGGGTGCGGTGGTGGTGTCGCATGCTGAAAATAGGCGGATGCGGAGTGAGTAAAGTAATAAAGGGATATTTACTTGTGAAAAAAGAGGTAGGATATTACGCACATGCCCACAGTTTCTTTAAACACGGTGCCGGACCCAAAAAGAATCAAGTGAAGAAAAAGGGATAGCTGCTCTCCCGGGGAGAGCAGCTATCGTGCACGGACATTCCCCTTTTCTTCACATAATTACCTGTGACCCATAAAAAATGGTCGTGTGACCCAAAAACAGGTCCCGGTCCGGTGTTTTGGGATTTAGAGAATACTTACCCTCAAGTGTTGATTTTAGCAGCAAATTATGATTTTAGTTTAGTCATAGTCTTTGGAATAAAACTTGATTTAGTTTTAGTCGTATTTTAGTTATCTGAAATGCTTTAGTGTTAGTTTTAGTTGACAAAATATAAGATTTTAGTCGACTAAATCTACAGTTGATTTAGTCGACTAAAATGTATTGTTGCCGCCATAATGGCCGATTTGTGTGTGTGTGCTTGTACAGTAGATCTGCCATTTTCAGCATGCCACCAAGTGTAAAATTACTTTTGTCATTTACTTAAATACTGGATCTCTTGTCCACTAGTCCCTTCCTAACATTTTAGTCTAGTTTTTATTTGTTGATGAAATTGTCAACATATTTAGTACATACTTAGTCATCATAGCTTAGTTTTCATTGCGTTTTCGTCAGTGAAAAAAGGTGGTCGACGAACATGTTTCGTCATAGTACTAGTCAACACTGCCTTACCCTGTCGACCTTGATGATCTGGAGCTTCTGGGTGATGTCGGCCGCGTTGGTGGGCAGCCGGGACCGGCCCGACACGAAGCGCAGGAAGAGCACCCGCTCCTCATTGGTGAACTCCTCCAGGCTCTCCCACAGCCAGCCAATGAGCTGGTGGCTCTCGGTGATGTCGCGGTAGCGCACCAGCCTCTTCAGCATCTCCACGGAGACCTCGGGCAGACCGCAGACCAGCTGCTCCAGCTGCCGCGCCGTCAGCAGGGAGAGGAGGGGCAGCGGGATGATGGTGGACATGCCCTCTCTGACTGCCGACACCTTGGAGGACAGTGGCGATTTTGACAAGCACATTTTAGTGACCCGGAGGAACGCTGGCTGCCTAATTGGGTAGGGGGCCACTGGTGGGCCAATTGGGTAGCGGGCCACTGGTGGGCCAATTGGGTAGCGGCCCACTGGTGGGCCAATTGGGTAGCGGGCCACTGGTGGGCCAATTGGGTAGCGGGCCACTGGTGGGCCAATTGGGTAGCGGGCCACTGGTGGGCCAATTGGGTAGCGGCCCACTGGTGGGCCAATTGGGTAGCGGGCCACTGGTGGGACAATTGGGTAGAGGCCCACTGGTGGGCCAATTGGGTAGCGGCCCACTGGTGGGCCAATTGGGTAGCGGCCCACTGGTGGGCAAATTGGGTAGCGGCCCACTGGTGGGCCAATTGGGTAGCGGCCCACTGGTGGGCCAATTGGGTAGCGGGCCACTGGTGGGCCAATTGGGTAGCGGCCCACTGGCGGCGCCACTGGTCGCCTACAGTGTACGCCTGCACGGAGGACCCACTTCTGAACTAAAAAGTTTACAAGAAATGGCGTGGCGGCCAAACAAAGTACATCCTTGCAGGCCGTGACAGTCCGTAACAGTACTGTAGCCTACAGGTAGGCTGCTGTGACAGGAGACCTTTACGCCGTCAGTCCCATTCAAAGCATTATCTCTCCGGGTGCTACAAATGTCTATCTACACATCCTGTAAGTTCACTTAAGAAATAAAACTAGTGTTGACTAATCATTACAAGTAGCTCTTATTTTGAAGAGGAAGTATGTTTCAGTTGTAGCCAGCTGGCAGCTTCCATGACAGATTGTGTTTCAGATGCCGGGAGGGAGGGACTGACAAGTAAACAAGTGGTGGTGGATTAAACACATGCCTTTAGCCAAAGTTCATATATTGACCATATGAAAACCATGCATCTTTGATTTAAACAATGTACACACTTTGGAAGTACGTTAAACATGGTGGAACCTCTACAGTAAATCCACTGACCTGAGAGTCCATTTCGTGCAGCCTAAACTCTAGAGCCCTTTCCACATATTCAGTCCTGTTGGCAAAGGTCAGGGAGACATTGTGACCTCCAGGAACTACAGGAACCAGCTTTCCATCAGCACTGTGGGCCATGAACGAGTCCAATGGGATCATCTACGAACGAGTATGGGGGAAAGCAGAGAAGAAAACATTTGGTGGTTTGGACAGGACATTGCATATTAATGGACATTACATTTGAACCAGGTGATTCTTCAAAGGTTAGTGAAAACAACGGCAGTCAAATGGGGATTACGATTAATTTATCCTGCAGTCTAAGTGTTAACAAAGCGCTGTGATGCGTGGTGCGAAAGTTGAGAATATTAAAACTTTTATACACTAAAAACCGCTATACAAACAAGACAGTGCAAGAGAGGAGTGCACGGGACGGATGGCACCCGCTTTGAATGTTATCAACCGATAATCACCAATATGTTCCTTATCAGAACATGCAATGAAGCAATATGGACATTTGGTACATACTGCCTACCCTGAGTAGGCGAGTAGGAAACGTGACATTACTTACGTGGCCGCCTGGCCGGTTAAGACTAGGGTTAGTAATCGGAAAACGCGCCGTCGGACAATGGCTGACAACAACGTCAATATGTAGGAAATGTCCATCCTGGCTCCACTGCATGGTCTTGGTAAAGGCCGATGACAGCTATTAAATTGTCTGATAACACCCGAAACCACTACCATAGGAGAACTATTGTTTAGCTGGTGACGTGTTTCTAGACGCATCTCGGTGGTGGACCACACCCTTAACCACAAAGTAGTATACATCACGCTAAAGTCAGTCAATTAAAGCAATATAAGACAACATCTCACCACAGGGAAATTGTCCTCAGTGATTTCACTGTTGTCCAGGTGAAGGATGCCGTGCAAGGAGCGGAAGGTGAGCAGGTCCACCTCCTCTAGGTCTGTTCCAGACAGGGGGATGGAGCAGAGCTGCTTCCACACCCAAGGAGCCAGGTGCAGATCCAGGGGCTTTTTGGTGCGGACCGCCACGGCCATCAGAATACCCAGGAAGCGGAATTGGACCATGTGGTCCTCTGAAACAGCCGCTGGGTTCAGCAGGAACCTGGCAACGGGTGCGGCCAAAACAGAAAACATATTAGAGGCGGGTCTATTTATTTCATTGCATGGCTGTATTTAGGACCATCAGGCTACGTCTTAGTTCCTGTTGTTGTGCGTGGGGTGAATGCACAGTGGATGAGGCTGATGTGATCAGTGTTTTATATACAGTAGAGAAAGAAAATGATTCCCAGGCACTCTTCTCTACGTCAGAAGTTTTAATAAAACAGGCTAGTTCATCCCTGGCGGAACACTGGCCTCAAATGCCCCGAGTCCCAAAAGAAAGCCTTGAAGAAGACCTTGGAGAAGGACATTTGAGGCCGAAAAACAGTGTTTTTATTCAAGGATGAACTAGCCTGTTTCATCATTAAAAGCTTTTTGTGTTGAAAAGACTGCCTTGGAATGTTTTTGTCCCTAAGAGCACATTTTAACAGAACGCTGTCTTTTTCTGCTTTCAGTGTTAATGTGTACCTGTCTGTGTTGCTGCCCACGTCAGTGAAGGTGTTTGGAGTGTGGATGAGAAGGTCCACCACACCAGATTGGATCTCCTGGGGGGGAGACAGACACATAGCATGTGATCTATGTCAACCCTGGATTCAGTGAACTTGTATCACATTGTAGAAACGCTTTACAGAAAGGTGTTGACAAATTACATTTTGTGAGACACTTCTCAATATGAGGGGGGGGTCTCTGGAACAAAATCTTTTCAGATGGGATGGCAAAAATGCTGAATAACCCAGCATCGAATGGGCAAAATGGGCCACGAATAGATATGAATTTGAACTGCTCAACTCTGCTTCTCCTACCTGACACATCTCTGTGATGGTGTCATCAAAGACACCTCCAGCGTCATCGGCCCCCTCTCCGATCAACTTCACCTTCCAAGCTCGTGACGGAAGCCGCAGCTCCTGAGGGTTCAGGTTGACCACCTGCTTGGCGATCTGAACAAAGATGGGTTTGCTGGAGCGCCCTCTGTAGACGTTCAAGGGAACACACCGTGGAAGCAGACACCGTTTTTAATCTGTCTTTAATCTGATGGCTCACAATACACCTTTTCTTATTATGTGTCAATTGTGAACACTCAAACATTCACAGACCCTTTCTTACTACTGAAGATCAAATAAAATATTATATAGCACATTTTGTACAATTCCATGTTGAGGAGAGAGTCCCAAGAGTTAAAAATCCCAAGAGTTAAAAATCTGTAAGGGTCCATTTGGTTACCAACTCTCCATAATTTAGCTGGGGACCACCTTGAACCCCCTCAGCGACTATGTGTGTTTTAGGATATACAGTAATCACCCTGCCAAACTGAGTACCAACAGAACTGTCATTGTACCTGCTGGAGATCCTCTTGACGGTGATTTGGGGGCCGTAGGTCTTGCCCTGGGTCATGGTCCTGCCGATGGAGCGCACCAGAGGCAGAGTGTTGACCTTGGGGGACAGGAGCCCTCTCAGCGGGCCCTGGATGATCGCTGCTGGGCCTGAGTTGTAGCGTGATGCTGACCCCTGGCAGGGAGGGAGGGAGGACACCAAGGACAGACGAGGCACAGAGAAGGATTACAGGGAGGACCACAGGGATTTTAAAGCAACAATCCAGGATTTTAATGAGTAAAACGTTATTTTAACCAATCTCTACGGTAGAGTATGTTAATACAATATCACTAGTACATCTGCAATGGTTGGCTGTGGTCTCCCTACTCTTCTATTAGAATTAGACCCTGGTGTCAATCCAGTTATTTGAAGCAAACGCTGCCTCGAATTGAACACTCAATGCACTGCCTACTGTAGTAGTCCATACATTGTTCCAATGTTCCCTCTCGAGACATTTCACTTCAGGGGGAGAGGCACGCTCAACTCAGTGAACAACTCAGGCGTGTGCTGGGTGCAGATTCAGGGAAAACGTATAGAAAGAGAATAAAATCTGCACTCTTTCGCGTTTGTCTGGCTTGACTGCTGCTGCGGATCTTCAACATTATTAAACAAAACAAGACTCCTACTACTACTGAGAGTGCAGAGTGTATTCTCTTCCCCTCTCGAGACATTGGCGGATCGTAGCTTCAATCCGTAGGAAGACAAAAGGCTTTTCATACTGGGAGTTGTTCTTTCTTGTACCTGACTCTTGGGGTCTAGGTTGAGCAGCCTCCAGGACTTGTACATGAGATCAGAAAAGTGGTAGAGCACTCTGAGACGCATGTTGAGGGCATCGGGGTCGCAGTCTTTCAGAGTGTTGTACTGGGGAGGGACGGCCTGTGGAAGGCCCAGCTGGAAACTGATGGAGCCACCTGGACAGGACAGACCATGTTAGATACAGTACTATACTACTGAATGTGTCATCTGGACCAGTGTTGTTTTTGACAGACATTTTTGATTTCTTAGATTTGTATGTATTTATTATTAAATTAATTCGATTTCTTTTTCATAGTTTACTACTGATAAACTATTCAAATACTGATAAAAAAATTTAAATAGGTCCCGAGACTCCCGACCCACTTTTTGGGAAACTGTACAGGATGTCAGAGAGAGAGAGAGAGAGAGAGAGAGAGAGAGAGAGAGAGAGAGAGAGAGAGATGCACCTGAGGCTTTAGTGGAGGTAGAGGGGGTGGTCCATGCTGAGCTGTGGCACCGTCCAGCAGATATCTGTGTGATGCTTTTCCCCTGGAGTGTCGTCACCAAGGTGGGCTCCTTTATTGGGTTGGAGTGGCCTAACCCGAGCTGTAACACACGGACAGCACCGTAGATTAGAAGAGCTGGTTGTTTTGTACCACTTTGGGACAGAAAAAAAACTATATTCTTTTGTGTTTGACATACTGTAACCATAGACATTAAGAAGGTAGACGCCTCTTTGGGCTCTGGGGCGTTTGCATCTTGAGAGGAGGCAAGCTTCTCTGACACACGTGGAAGCTTGCCAACCTTCTCACAGAAGGGGGCGTTCGGTAGGCCAATCAGAGGCAATGTAATCGTTTGTTTTCTCATGCCAATAAAGCTCCTGTGGATTGAATCGATAAGTACCGGAAAAGACACGCTGTGATTGGCCAGTAGTCACTTGAGTGGCAGCGACGCAGCATGCCTTCCACTTTACAGCGGTATACAGGTCACTCCAATGAACTGCAGCAGCCAATGAGGCAACAATGTTACTACAATATATTTCCCAATAGCATGCACAGGTCCCTGATTCATTGTATGTGTCAAGATCAAGCAACATTCTCATTACTAATAATTCATGAATCGTTTAAAATATCTTCTTCAGTTTAGTTCACAGCAGGCCGAGGGATTTCTTGGTGTCCAGTGCTGTCCACAAGGCCATAGCTGTCTCAGTCTGGTCATGATGTCCCAAGAATTATTCAAAGCCCTGAGGTCACAGGCTTTATTCAAAATGAGAAAGTAAAAACCTCTGTCTCCCAGACCTTGCCTCTGACAATGATCAGTGTCTGAACCATGAACTTTCTACCAGGTATCCCTATTTTTGGGCACGTCATGATAGGCAAAAGTTTTGTTCAAAATGTTCCAAACATTTAAAAAGTTTAGAAAATAGCAGACAATTTGGCCAATATTTGAACAGGTTTAAATTTTTATAGTATAGTTTGTTTATTACTTTTGATGCAGTGATTTTTCTTGACTTTCTTTTTGAGGTATTGAAAAGGTGTTAAAAAGTCCTTAAATTGTCAATGTCACCTGCAAAACCGTCTAGGGGAGAACCACTGGCTTAGATGATAAGCCACTGGCTTAGATGATGGAGATTGATATCTCCAATCCTAAAGCTTTGAGAGAGAATTTGAGCCGTTTCCTCACCTGTCCCTCGTTGTTGCAGCCCCAGGCATAGACGTCTCCCGTGGAGGTGAGCACCAGGACGTGCTCAGAGCCCACAGCGACGTCCACGATGTACAGACCCTCCAGCGCTGGCACCACCTGGGGATGGGTCTTGTTCTTCAGCATGGAATCTGGCAGGCCGATCAGCCGCTCTAATGGATAGAAGAGAAGGGGACAACACATTCATTATAGCAGAGCATTTAAAGTCTTAGTCTGTGTCACTTCCATTTTAGTAGTCTTTTTGGCAATTTCCAATGCCTGCATAATTTTAGTGATGCAGGCAGTGTCAGGGCCAGACGCTCGTGAGTCATGACTAATGACTTGAAGTTGTCAAAAAACAATTAGCCCTTCGCTAAACCCCAACCCAAAAGCGATTGTCCAATGTTAATCCAAATAGTTTAGTAACCGGTGCTAAGGATGGCAAGCTTTCGACACCTCATAGCTGTCAATGTTATTTTGCATGGCTGTGTTGTTGACCGCTGTAATGATATAAAGGGCGACCATCTCTAAGGCATCAAGAAGTCTCCATATTATCCCTGTGGGTGGTGGGTGAAGATCCATTGTGAGTCACAGGCGTGGAGAACACATGCCAAGTTGCCAACACAACAGTGATATGGTACCATGCATTCTGAAGTGTATTACACACACACACACACACACACACACACACACACACACACACACACACACACACACACACACACACACACACACACACACACACACACACACAGAGTAATATACAATAGGACAGTAGATCTATGACGTCCCTAGTAGATTATGGGAACCATGATAACAGAAGGATCAGGAACACGCTTGCATCCCTTATCATATTGTACGTACAGTCAGTCCCTCTGATACATTATTACACAATCATCGTGTCAGTCATGGTTATCAATATGCTTATGCAGCTACGGTATGTGTTGTCTGAGTCAGGCAGCTGAGGCCGGAAACCATAACAAAAACAGCTTAACGTCAGGAAAGTTACATGACTGACCCACCCAGGTGATGGCAATAATACCGTACATGAAAGCTCCTGTCAGACGTCGTTAAAGTTGATTGAGTTGGATACTGTTCCTCCCTCATTTCCTCGTATTTCTAGTTTATTGAAATAATGCCATGCATATTTGTAGGCCTTGTAGATTTAAAAGACATTTTGAAGGTCTTGCTACTGAAATGACCCATTATATATGGAGAAATCCCGTCATTTAACATACTTCTCAATGGGTGAGAAGGACAGCTTGCCTTCACAGAGTGGAGTGGGTGTGGCTTAGGGAAGGGCTAATTACATTTGAATGTCATCAATATCAACAATTATGCCTATATCTCTAGAGTTTAACCACTTCCCATAATACAGTCTGAAGGTGTAAACATCATAATAAAGTACTAAAAGTAATAAGTAAATAAAGAGGTAATAAAGTACCTTGTCCGAAGGTGTAAACATGTCCATCGTTGGCCAAAACCACAGAGAACTGACTTCCACAGCTGACCTTCCAAATTCCCTTGTTGCACAGTTGCTCGATTTTCTGAAAATAAAATAACATTTGTAAGTACTTTTAAAATGCAGTGGGAAGAACAACAGCAAAAATTGCCACACGGAACGAGAACAAGTCTAGCCACGGGCATATTTGTCTGTGTACGGACATAGTGATGACCCCTAATGCTGTTGGAGAGGACCTGCGTGTTGCGCCAACATACCTGGGGGTAACACTTGGCGGTGTAGGAACCCGTGCCCAGTTTCCCATAGTCCCCGTCCCCAAATGCCCACACCGTCATGCCGTCGGATGAGAGCACCAGTGTGTGGTTCAGGCCACAGGACACCTACAGTACAGTACAGTGTTGAAGAAACATGTTCGTTGACTAACACAAAAACATTCCAGGTGACTAAAATGTGACTAAAACTAAATGGAAACTATTCAAGAGACTATGACTAACTCCAACACTGGAGGTACAGGAACATTATTCATACAACATATTTTCAGATGGGGGTCGGCGGGCAATTGTATATAATTTTTGGGGTCCTTGAAATTAAATACTGTAGTTTGCAAACCAGTGATAGAAACATAGGTTTTTCATTATGATTTAGAATACATTTTGTAGAATTTGGTCTCAGTCCTAAATGGGTTAACATTAAAAAAAAACGACAATACAATGTGGTGTAATGTTGACGACCTGTCCCACGTGATATCCCTCGAGAGCGGACACCCTTTCTGGAAGCATCTTGTTGGACGTCGACCTCTGACCCAGCCTGCCAGAGTCGCCACTGCCGAAGGTAAACAGTTTACCGTCTGCTGTCACCACGGCAGAGTGCCTGAAGCCACACGACACCTGGGAACAGAGGGAAAACACTGGGCTGTTTGGGGTTGTGCATAATTGTTTTTTCTTTTATGCTTTCCACAAGTCAAGAGTCTTTATAATGTGCAAATCAACAGACGAACAATTTGACTTCATTATTTGTGAAATAAATAAATACATGAAATAATAGTAAAGTGTGAAGGCGTAAAAAAAACAAAACACTACAAAAATGTATACAGTTAGTTCCATAGTAGTAAAGGTAAAACAGGATTAATAACCTTAGCATTACTGTATTTGAAGCCTCACTGCAGCTGGAGTTATTACCGTACACTGAATTTAACATAACATAATAGTCCCAACAAACTAAATTTGATTTTTTTCAGCCTATTATGCACTATATATTTTTATTAACACATTTTGTACATAATACGTCCTGAAACGTCATAAGGATTGGAACCGAGAGGTGCCTTAGACGTCTGTGGACGTCCTAGCGACGTCCAAACGACGCGGGGCGAGATAATAATATTCAGAATAATTTTTTTTTTTTGGCATTTCGCTTTTCGCTTGCCGTATGCTAACGCTCTGTGAAACTATTAGCTTGTCATTGACTCCCATGTTAGCGCGGCGGAAAGAATGACTCGTATCTCCTCATCCAGGGCGCTCTCCGTGGTGATGAATGGATCGATATGCTGGCGCTGCGTTTCTGCTCCTCATCCGTCTCTCCCGCAAAATATGAACTCTTTTTGGAGCGTATATAAATATATTAACACTTAGACTGCCGCCATTTATTGATAAATTAGGTCCTAATTCACGCCAGCATTTTTTTAATTTGAGCTCTTATTTTGAAAAGCCACATTTTGCCTCAACCGGAAGTGAGCTCATCTCTGCCAGCTTTATGTTGCCATGACAACCTTTGTTTACATAATCACATCATGCCGGGTACACTATTGCCCTCCACAACGTCGGCTCGTGCCGTCAAAGAAACGCTGTTTTGACCAAAAATGCCATCTGGGACAAGGAATAGGAGATACAGGCGATTGAAAGAAACGGATAGAATGGATTCTTATGGCGACGACGAACTAAGATGAACGACCCAGTGCTGTGCTAACAACACAGCTAGCTAACCGGCTAACGTAAGTAGCATTATGGCTCGATCGATCAAATGCACTATAAAAGCGCGATTGACGGCGATCTTAGGCAATGGCGGCAAGCGTTTTATTAATGAATTGACATTAATCTAAGGCAATGGCGCGGAGGGTGTTAAGATGATCGGAGATTGTGATGGCACTTTGTCAGTCAACTTTTTTAAGAAAGTATTTCCGGTTCATGGCTTTCAAAATAGAAGCGATCACTACTCTGGCGATTACTCTGGCGCAAGCAGCGCCTTTATTTTGATGCAGAGAGGCGGGGATGTTAAGAATGACCCCATTGGCCTGGGCAATGGCTCAATGGTCCAAGCACCTTGGCTGGTAATCCAGTCTGGCAGTGTGCCGCGGGTTCGACTCACAATCCCGACGGCCTTTACTGCATGTCCTTCCCCCCCATCTATATCCCCATTTCCTGTCAGCCTACTGTCTGTCCCTCCATAAAACAATAAAATAAAGGCAAAAAAAAACATTTGATATAAGAATGACCCCATTGAAGTAGACATAATTGATGATTATCTTCAGTCTTACCTGAACCACCTCCTCTCCCTGCAGGCTCTCTATCTGTTTGGGTCTTCAGTCTTACCTGAATCTATCTATCTGTTTGTCTTACCTGAACCACCTCCTCTCCCTGCAGGCTCTCTATCTGTTTGGGTCTTCAGTCTTACCTGAATCTATCTATCTGTTTGTCTTACCTGAACCACCTCCTCTCCCTGCAGGCTCTCTATCTGTTTGGGTCTTCAGTCTTACCTGAATCTATCTATCTGTTTGTCTTACCTGAACCACCTCCTCTCCCTGCAGGCTCTCTATCTGTTTGGGTCTCCTCTGCGTCTCACTGTTGCCATGGCCCAGCTTCCCAAAGTCTCCATCCCCCCAGCTGAACACCTCCCCCGTCTCCGTCAGGGCCATGGAGTGACCGTCGGAACCACACGAGGTCACCAGCTGCGTCACTACGTAACCTGCACACACAACATCCAGTCAGTAGGGTATGGGTTCATGAAAACAATAATGATGAAGAGCGTAAGGGCGTAAAAAGTGTTAATAACGTCAAGTGGTTTGCACGCACACGCACACACACACACACACACACACACACACACACACACACACACACACACACACACACACACACGAATGGAAACGTGTTGTAGCGGTTTGCTTGTTGAAAAAGGAGTGAGTGTTAACCTTGCAGGGCAGAGATGACGGTGGGCGTGTGCAGATCATCAGAGTTCCCCAGGCCCAGTCTGCCATACTGACCCTCACCAACAGCCAATGCTGTCCCATTGATCAGAACCAAGAATGTACAGTTCTGACCGCACACCACCTGACAGACAAAAACGCATATTTACATAGTATGAAAAAATCGCAACATACATAGACAACAAAGGTCACTTTAAAAACAAAAACAAAAGAACAATTTAAATATCTAGATATGGCTAAATGAAGGCACCGGAAAGTAGGACGCCACTATAGAGTAAAAATAAATGTAAAAACATATTGTTTTGATGCAGCTTTATATACACCCACTGGACATGACACTAGTAGTATGTCACAGGACATGACACCCATTCCAACCCTTGATGCCAAGGGTTGAGTGCCACGCAGGGAGGCATGGGTACCGTTTTGTATAGCTATTGCTATGACTCGACTCGACCTCCCAGTCTCACTCTAACCACTAGCCCACTGAGCTTCCAGGAGGCCCCCAGCTAAACGTTTCATAGTTAGGAACCAAAAAGGTCCTCAAAGTTGCACACAAAAGTTAATGAAAAAGGTTGAGAATCACTGGTGCACTGTACCTGTTTGGTCTGGGAAAGAGAGGGGACAAGTGTTGGCAGCAATAAGTTGGTCCCTGTATCTGTCATATGACCATAACGCCCGTTCCCCCATAGATACACATCACTCTTTCCCCCTTGTTGCCAGTCCTGGGGAAAAATATAAAATAAACCAACACATTAACAAATTCTAAATAGTTAAGTCAAAAGGCTGCAAACCTGCGAGGCGTTACGAGGTTGAAAATTGAATATTGTCAGCCAAATGTTCTCCCCAGAATAGGGACACTAAGGTTTATGTGGTTATGTTATACTGATTACTTTAGTGTTCTTTAGGTTTGTGCTCTACAGTATATCTATGGAAATAATGTGAAAATGTCACCCTCAAAGACAAAGGTTTTTTTTGCAGTGGAGAAAATAAATTATTCTGTTGGGTTTTAAGTCATCATTATAATAAACGAAAAGGAACATTATTTGGAATAGATGTCCCAAGAGTGTCCTTGAATAAATAGAGCAGTGTGTTTTATCAAGCCTGGCCCACGTGAATAATCCCCATATTGCAATATGAAACCAAATGAGGACATGTCACATTGGGTCACATGGTGTGTCAGCACAGCTGGGTATTACCTCAGGTCTGGTGGTGGCCCATGACATCAGCTGTTCATCCATCCTGAAACTCCACTTGCTATTATCCTAGAAGGAAGAAATGACGTCACGTGACATTAAAGTATAGTGTATACACAGCAATATATTTGACACACAGTAAGCAACGCATTGTCAGCATATTCAGGTTTCAGGCACAGAGCGCTTGGATGCCGGTCTATGACGACTGTATAATCGGCGCCTAATAAAACAGTAATTCAAGCTCCCGCTGATCAAAACACTGATCGCATCGCTAGTAGGCCTCTCTGGGCCTCCGCAGAGCCAGGGGCTTGAGTATAGCTTCACTTTCAGCCAAAACAACAAGGCCTCTTCTTCTCTGCTCATGCTGCAGATTTTGCTGGCACGTCCAAGGAGTTAAGAGTTGCCACAAAAAGTAGTTGCATTACGCAAATCATTGCGTTATTTTGACGCCTGTTCCAAACCGCAGGTATTTAAATATCGCCCGTGCCCGCAACATTTGCCGATGCAGGGCTCAACTAGCCTGGACAACCGGATCTCCATAATATATGCCTATATACTGTAAGGGCATATCGGGTTTGTTTATGGTTATTTTTTAGTCATAGTGAAGTGACATGCCTATATATGGGCATATTGGGTTTGTTTATGGATATGTCGGAGTCATAGTGAAATGCCTATATGGGGGTGTATCAGGTTACGTGGCCGTAGCCCTCCCAGTAGGTCATTTTAATATAGGATAGAACATGATTTATGACAACGGCGCCGTGGCTTAGTTGGTTAAAGCGCCTGCCTAGTAAGCAGGAGATCCTGGGTTCAAATCCCAGCGGTGCCTTTTGCCCACCAACATGATTTATTTTACAGTATTTTATTCTTATGACACTGCAGTTCTGTGCTGTCGCTTTCCACAAAATTCGGCAACATGGTAGAGGGTCATGGGAAACAGTCAAGAACTGAAGTCATTCGTCACCTCTGACCTTTAGATCTCACAATTACATGATTGTATGAATTATATGATCAACTCCATCCACTCCTGACGTCCAAAAAGTGACGTCAAGATAAACCCTTGATTGGATAAAGTTGTTGTAGAAAATACAATTGGAAACACAGATGTCGGGAGTGTCTCCCAATTATATGAATTATATGACCCAGTCTATCCACTCCTGGGATTTCCGTAGCCTGGTTAGCCGCTCCCCTTGAAATCGCATTTCCACCCATTTGTGTGGAAGAGTCTTGACCCTGCTAATGCATGGTTGGCTGCGGGAGTACAGCGTTGACAGACAACACCTTCAGCCAATCAGCGTATCAAAAAATGTGATGTCATGTAGTTATGAAGTTAGAAGGTCCTGGGTTCGATTCCCGCTGGGGACGCTGTGGGTACTGGGGGCATGTTCTCTCCTCCGCGTCATAAGTGCCCATACCTGAGGCGGGGTTGGCGAAAGGGCCTTTCTGTGTGGAGTTTGCATGTTCTACTCTCACAAAAACATGGAGTAATCCTGGTCTCTAAACTACCTCCCCTTGGTCAGCCAGGGCGCCTGATGGAGGGGAAAGGAACTGGTTGGAATAACGTGTTCCTTCCACGCGCTACGTCTGGCTGGTGAAAAAAAAAGAAGAAAAAAAAAAAGTAATCTTCAGTCTCCAACCAGTGAAAGACTCGACCCCTGAACACGGACCTCGATTGGGTCCAAAATGTGGACCCTGCTATGTTGCATATTTACACACAACAAAGTGAGTCAATAGTGTATACATAGGAAGTTCTCATAACTCACTAGCGGCTTGATGATCTCCATGGCACCTGCCTCTTGGAACTCAGGAACACTGAAGGACTCTGGGAAGTTAGAGCCCCTGGCGAATGCTTCAGCACTGCGGACGGTGGTGGCATAGGCGGCCAGCCAGCTCCATTCTCGTGGACAGAGGGTGGTCTCGGGGCCGGCGTGGTGAGGAGGGAGCGGGTAACAGCACAGCTGTTGGTCCAGAGACAAGCCCACCGCCAGCGAGGCCAAGCTCTGCAAGAAGGCACTGTGGACCAGCTGGTCGCCAGCTGTCACATGGCTCTGTAGAAGTGGTGGGAAAAGTACTTACTGTAAGTAAAAGTATCAATGTAGAAATACTCTCCATCTGGAATTTTCTAAATTTACTTGGGTAAAAGTACAAAAGTATTGGCATCAAAATGTACTAAGTACTAAAGTAAAATGTACTCATTATGAAGAATGTCCAAATTAAAGTTTTCATATGAATAAACATCATTTGAAAATATCAGATCTACGAGCTGCGATGCGACGCATTGTGAGCTTGTAGATCGGCAATTTTAAATTGGCCAAGACCCAAAATGTTTTGTAATTATAATCTGAATCTACAAAGTAACTAAAGTTTTCATATAATTGTAGTGGAGTAAAAGTACAATATTTGCATCCGAGATGTAGTGGAGTAGTAAAAGTAAAAGTATTGAAAATTAAGAAATACTCAAGTAAAGCACAAATACCTCAAAATGTTATTTTAGGTACAGTACTTGAGTAAATGTACTTTGTTACTTTACACCACTGGGTAGAAGCATGCATTGTAGCTCCCCCCCACAGTGTGAGGGTGACATGAGGATGAAATGCAATCTGTTGTATTCATTTCCTTCCACAGAACAATATATATGTGGGAAATGAGATCTGAAAATATGCATAGGAATTGAATTATGTCTTCTTAAGCTTGAACCACAAACCACACAATGCCGAGCTGCCACCCACAAATCTTGCATAACTCTGGTGAACATACAGTGCTAAACACATGCTCTCTTATGAACTGGTTGAAACTACAGCCTGCGATACAAAGAAAGCAGAAGTAAATGAAAGAAGACAGCTTCATTCTGTTGCCGCGCGCTACAGAAAACTGTAAAACTGAAAACGCTCGACACGCTTACAGCGCGTTTGGGGTTTTCAGGCAACACTTGTGCACAATGTAACAACGCGTGTAATCTTGCATTAGCTTGAAGTGTTTGCGTTTGTGTACTTGCATTGGAGTATGTTTGAGGCTTCAGTCTTAGTTCTAGTCAGAAATTTTCGTTCTCACATATAGTACATTAACCCCACCGGCTAATGGCAAGATACTTCCAGGAGTGCACGATTAAAAGCAGGCAAATCAACACAAACCACAAGCACCTCAACCGCATGAATTCCTGAAGAAAATAGACAATCTGCAAGCTCACAGCTTGCAGATTTGGTGTAGAGAATTGGTGTAGAGGGAAATACTAGCGGACCAAGTATAGAGCCCTGAGGGAACCCGGTTTAAGTGGTTAACCAATATTGGGCGGGAACCCTTTTTGGTGTTAGCATTATGTTATGCTTTAGCTATTGAAAAATAGCAGATCTACAAGATCTACGAGCTTTTTGAAAAATCTAAGAAAGACTGACATAGAAACATAGCTTTTTTCAGAAAACTGTCAGGATGTAGAAGACATTTTTTAAATCTGATCTCAGGTCAAAATGGGTTGAAGTGATTAAACCTTTTGAGCCCCAATCCCCCGCCGGCGGGGGTAAACGGCTGTCCACCTCATGAACAGCTCTCAGCGGGTAAATGGGGCTGGTCAAGGTCTCAGGTTCCAACTCCGATATTTTAGATTTTCCCTACCGGACCCCCGTGGCGTTTAAGAGGTTTTAAGGCGTGGGTACTGACTCGTTCATAGTTGTACTGCTCCTGCAGCAGTAAAGGCAGCCTCTCCAGTAAGACAGCCAAGCACGGGGCTCGGTTCAGACCCAGAATCCCCTGGGTCCTGAGGACCGTGCGGCAGGAGGCCAGAACAATGTTCTGGCTAATCCAGTCGGGGCCGCAGCAGATCAACAGGACATCCTGGGGAACACACAATGACAGGGCAATTATTTCATCAATCTGCACTGTACAACAACCAGAGCCTAATTTATACAGTGTAAAACAATCCCCGTGAGTCAGACTGGGTGACTCATGGACTTCATTTGGACCGTCTCACAGGCTGGGAGCCACTTGGCTCACGCTGTACATCCTGGAATGTCTAGCGGCTGACATGGCAGTCAATAATGTCTCACTGCTTTGATTGGTTGACTATAAATGCCCAGAGCTTTGAGTCATGAGCCATAGATTGTCTTATTACAGTATAAAACCAGGCGTTAAGATTTCAAGTAGAGATTACAATACATCATAGAACATATTTCAAGCTCGGTTTTGTCAGAGAATGTCAAAGAATACTTGTGTAATTCTTCTGGAGATGTTTATGTATGTTGAAGCTGCAATCCATAATTGATTTCCTGCTTGGCACTTATCCCATTCAGGAATCCCTTTGGTGTTTTAAGCATTATGTTATACTTTAGCTATTTAAAAATAGCAGATCTACAAGCTCACTCTGTGCTGTGCTACGGGCTTGTAGATCTGCTTTTATTTTATTTTTTATGTGGTGCAAATCTTTGAATATATATTGTTTAAGAGCAAATCTTTGCTTCCGGGGGTGTCCCTGGAATAACATCTTTTCAGATTTGGGTAGGCAGCCAATTACAATTTTTGGGGTCCTTGATATGAAATAGTTTGAGAACCACTGAAATAAAAATAGAATAGTTTTTTCAGAAAACTGTCTAAATGGGTTATGGGCTTCAAGCAGTAGTACTTGTGTACCAGTATGTGTCCTACCCAACACTAGGGTCTACTGTACTTGTGTCAGTGGAAAAGTAGGGAGACAACCTCCAACCACTGCACATGTACTAGATATACTGTATTAAGATACAGATTGGTTGAAATAATTAGTTATACAGAAGAAGAAGAAAAAAAACATACCTTTGACCTTCCCGAACATACGACCACTCCCACATTTGGTATCCAGGTAATATTGACTAATGAACCCAGTCCTGTCACTGTCTGTAAGACGGAACCATCCTAGAAGAAGCAGAAAGAGGATGGATTGGTTAATGACATCATGCCACCATAAACCCAATATAATGGCCCTCTTTATCACACGCACTTTGAGCCTAGTTGAACCGGAAGTGATTGTGTGGCGACACGTAGCTTCAGTCCAGAGGGTCATCTCTCCATGTGAACATTGGTTTTCTACTCGCGAGGTCGGATTATAATTTTATTAAGCTTAAGAAAGTAGCAGATCTACAAGCTCTACACGCTAAAATCAGTCATTACGGCGGCATCAAGGCCCGCAAAAATACATTTTAGTCGACTAAATCAACTGTAGATTTAGTCGACTAAAGTCTTATGATATTTAGTCGACTAAAACTAGACTAACACTAAAGCATTCCAGGTGACTAAGATGTGACTAAAACTACTACATGAAAACAATTCAAGAGACTATGACTACAAAACAAAAATCAAAAGTTGCTGCAGAAAATCAACAGTGGAACGCATGGTAGAAGACCTGGACGTTACCTTGAGAGACCAGATGTTCAGAAGACCTCCGATTCCTCCAGACGCCAGAGCCAGTCCACTGGGGCAAAACGACAGGGTCCTCACCGCCGTGATGTGGCCGTTCAGTGTGAACGCACACACAGCGCTGTCACACTATACGGAAGACAACACACACACACACACACACACACACACACACACACACACACAATTGTGTAGTTTAACAGTGAGAATTATGTTGCATTTTTAATGTGAAAAATCTGAAGCGCTGTCAACCCTGACTATGTATGTATTGTACGTGATATTCACCTGTGCCAAAGCCACAAAGCACATCCATTACCATACTGTAGTAATAAGAAAATCACTGTACTGTAAAGGCCCTCCTCCCTTGTGTGTATGTGTGTGTTTGTCTGTGTTAGGCTGCGCAACAGTGACACTTGGAGAGAGAGAGAGATGGATATACATAGATATAGAATATAGATACCAAAGCTACTAGAAAAATAAAGTAATTATAAGAAAAATACACTTAAAACGGCACTCTTATTTTAATCCATTAAAACCGGGATGAATTGTAATTGTGGGCCAAACAGGGATTCCGTCTTGGAGGAGCGGTAGATGTTTGGTCCTCCCACCTTGGTTCCACTCTCAGGCAGGACAGGACAGGACGCGGATTGCAGCTTTAATCTGCATAGCACCTTTTAAACATCTAAAGTCAGTCTCAGGGGGTTTCAGAGTCAGAAGCAGACTGACCTTAGCACCACTGCCCTTGTCCTGACCGGGGGATCTGCTCTGGATTTTGGGTAATGACACACTAGTGCCACCCTGTGGCAGCGTCCACACATGCACCCCACCATTCTGACAGCCCCTGTTAAAATGAGAGAGAGAGAGAGAGAGAGAGAGAGAGAGAGAGAGAGAGAGAGAGAGAGAGAGAGAGAATATGAATGGATACATTTAAGGGTTAACCACTTTCACCAGTGTCTGCTCTGGGAATGGCAGGTCAGACTATAAAAATGCCTACCAGAGTGAAAAATGTCTGCCTGCATGGCACGACACCCCAGCATCAATTGTCTATTGTTCATCAACACATAGATATATTATCTACTGTAGGTCAAACCAAACAACACAGGCGATGGCAATCGGAGGAGCAGAAAAGAAACATAGGGCCAAATCAAATAAAACATGGAGATGAGAGAGATTCGGTGTGATATGTACCGTATGTCAAGGACCTCTTCTTTGATAAGATATGCCAGGGACCCCCATAAGAGAAGATTTTTACGGCTCTAGCAGTGATTCTCAACCCGTTTAATTTCAAGGACCAGTTTGACATGCATTAGTCTACGGACCCCCATTTCATGACATTTATATCTCTGGGACCCCCAATTTATATTGTAAAACCAATGTTAATTTAACTCTGAGAGTGTACAAATGGAACCAAATGGACCCCAAATGGAGCCGTTAAGGGTCCATTTGGTTCCATTTGTACACTCTCACAGTTATAGAGCCATAAGGGTCCATTTGGTTCCATTTGTACACTCTCAGAGTTATAGACCCATAAGGGTCCATTAGGTTCCAAACTATCATTTAGCTGGGGACCCCCTGGAACTCCCTCAAGGACCCCTTTGGGAAGGACATTGAGAACCACTGCCATACAGTATGTGTACAGTATACTCACACAGCCATCATGAGCCTGGGGTTCTGAGCTCTGCCGGGGACTGGGCACCAGTCCGTGACGGTGACCATGCTGGTGTGGAACAGGGAGTGGATGGTGGTCCAGGAGCCTCCGGAGCGCGCCCAGATCTTCACCACCTCGCTCCGGCCCGTCGACAGCAGCAGGTGCCCCGTGGGATCCCACTTCAGGGAGCTCGTGCTCTCCTGTGCAGTGTTGATTTAGAATTTAGATTTAGTCATAGTCTGTTAGTGTTAGTCATATTTTAGTCATCTGAAATGTTTTAGTGTTTAGTTTTAGTCTAAATACTAAAATGTATTTTGGCGGGCCTTGATGGCGTCGTAATGGCTGATTTGACAATTAATGGCATTTTGTGGACTCACGGGGAAGGCTGACAGCACTACGGGTTGCTCTGTCTCATAGGGCTCTGCTGTGGCCAGGAGGATCTTTCCACTCGGGTAGCCCACTGCAAACGGCTTGTCTTTACTGTGCCAGGCTAAACACTGAGGAGCTGGGAGGGGTCAAGAGAAGAGGCGTTCCGTTAAGTACAGGGATGGTGACAAACTTCCACCAGATCAAGTCATCACAGCCATTAAAAAACATCGTTATAATACAATTTACAATTTAGGCATTTAGCAGACGCTCTTAATCCAGAGCAATTTACAGTAAGCAAGAACAAAAAACATGGTAATACATACATCAAATACATAAAAATATAGTCATCAGGAGTCATACACGTGCAATGCATTCATCTCCGTACTGTATGACCTCACCTTCCTTCCTGTAGCAGTGGGTGAGCTCAGTTCCGTCCACCTGCAGCAGGTACTCGTTCACTACCACCTGCAGCCAGCAGAGGGAGCCATCCAGCCTTCCTACCAGCAGGTTCTCAGCAGAGCTGCTCTTGCAGGCTCCTCCTGTCTGGCCAGTAACAAACGGTAAGGAGACCTGCTGGGTCCAACACAGCGCCGTGATCCGGGACCTGTGGGCCTCCAAATGATGGTGAGATCCTGAAGGAAAAAAACACAAGCGTCAAAAGCGTGAATTCTTCTTCGGAATTTGAGCCACGGACCACCATTTGGTGACATTTAGCCTCTCAGACCTAAAACTAAACTATATTTTGTTGTCGTTCAATATTTTGTCCATTATCCATTCTGTACTGATGTTGATCTTGTAAATTAAGTAACGCTGATGTTTAACAATAATGTAACTCTTGAGAGTGTAAAATAAAACCAAATGGACACGTGTGGTTTGGTTTCATTTTACACCCTCAAGAGTTTAAAGTTGAAATAAGGGTCCATTTGGTTACCAAATCTCCATAATTTAGCTTGGGACCACCTGAACCTCCTCAAGGACCACTGGTTGAAAACCACTGCTACATTATACAGTGTTTGTTCAGTAACAGGGGTCTTTCCAACTCTTTACTAAAAATATAATATAATGTACATATTTTCAGGTGGGTTACAATTTTGACTGCTCATTCGACTTACTATACTACTCTATCCTGTATGAGTTCTCAATCATTTCACTTGTTTATGCTCTATCCCAGTGGTTCCCAAACTGTGGTGCGCGAGCACCTTCTGGGGGTGCGTGACATGCAATTTATATTTCCAGATACGTTGGGAGGTAACGGGGGGTGCATTTGGGAACCGTTGCTCTATCCTGTATGAAATGACAGACTGACCGTTGATAGCCCAGATGTTGAGAAGCTTGTTCTGGTGAGCAGCAAACAGGGTTCCTCCAGAACTCCAGAACATGGAGGACATGACATGAGCTCCTGATGTCTTATCAGCACTTACTTTTTCTGTTTGGCTGAAAAGAAGAAAAAGTAACGCTATTGTAATGTGCAACATCTAAACTGCACAACACTGGGGATGTTGGTTGCAGTGTTCTCCTTATAGAACATTAATTACCCGTATAAATGTTCAATTACTGGGAGGCTTGGTAAATGGTGCACTTATATAGCGCCTTTATCCAAGGCGCTTTACATAGATTCACCCATTCACACACACACACACACACACACACACACACACATTCATACACCGATGGCAGCGGAAACCATGCAAGGCACTTTAGGACACTTTATTTATCCTGGCCAAAGCAAATTCAAGACATTATTATTATAGGTTTGTTAGAATCTCTCAAAATATAATTTCTAAATTATTATACATTTTTGTAACCACATGTGTTCCCAGATTGGGTTCTGTCTTATAATTCAAATATGTACGGTATACTGCAGTTTAAACTGCAATTACAAAAATAAATAAAAATAAAATAATATATATCAAGCAGATGGAACCTTGTGCAGGAGAACATGGTCTGAAGTTCCGTAGTGGTCTGGCTGATGTGCCACAGTTGCACCATCTTGTCTTGAGACCATGCAGCCAGTAAGTTCTGCTCATCGTTCCACGAACAGCTCGTCACCTAAACGCAACAAATCAATCCAGGCCACGTTAGCAGAGTTTGTTGTTAACAACAGTTGCTTTACAGACACACACGGAACCAGTATTGATTTTGACAGCAAAATTAGATTTTAGTTTCAGTCATAGTCTCTTGAATAGTTTTCATTTGGTTTTAGTTACTTTTTAGTCACCTGTAATGTTTTAGTGTTAGTCTAGTTTTAGTCAACTAAATATCATAAGATTTTAGTCGACTAAATCTACAGTTGATTTAGTCGTCTAAAATGTATTTTGGCGGGCCTCGATGTCGTCATAATTGTCGTCTGACTTTTGACTAATCATCCATGCTGGCACAAACATGTCGGTTTCGTGACGTAACAGTCTACCATCCCACCAACATTAACACACTGCACCAGATACATTTCATTTCAGCTAGCATTCCATTTCAGGCTAGCAAGAACGGGATGAGCAGAGTAATGCTAATCAACAAAATAAAAGTAAATAGTCACATACTGTAAAGTGTCGAGACAACAATATAGAAAATAAACGAGGATGAAAGCTAAAACAAAAATGAACCTAGCATCTACTACTCGAAACAACATGCCATCTACTGTAATAACATTACTGAATTCACTACTCATCGGTCACTGTATTTGTAATCAAATACAGGGAAAGAAACAGGGACCTACCGCATCAATCAACTATGTTAACGACATTATCGCTGGACTGGGACAGAAGTGCACGGTACTGTAAGTACACATACTGTAGCAGTAGCAGCAGTTAATAAATAGACAAAATACACAACGTTACGTGAGCTCCATGAGTGTTGAATTTGAACCGACGACCTAAAATCCTTGGAAAAAAAACGACACCTCACCCTGCCATGGTGTCCCTCCAGCTTCTTCAGAGGACATTTCCGCAGGTCTCCTGCAACGTCGCTGTAGGTCTGGGGCCGAGAAGGATTGTCTCTTTCTGAGGCGGCCAGGGCCTGCACCAGCTGCTGGGCTGCCCACTGACGGTGCTTACTGGTCAGCCGTGCAGAGAGCGTGCACGCTGCCAGCGCGTTGGCCAGCTCCAGCGGACCCACTCTGGCTCCCATGGGCGACGGGGGAGGAGGAGGCATCCCACAGACACCTGGATCTATGAAACACCACCAGAAGGTTATACAGTGTGACTACAGGTGGTTCATATTCATATGGTTACTTCCAGCAGTTAAAAGTCATTATAGCCAATCAATAAAAAGGGAAACAATACCTGATTGTCAGGCATTCTTTCATTCTACCCCCTTCAGCTTCTATAAATCAAGGCTTTCCTCATAATATTTGAATAAATGTAAACTAAGACTAAATAAAAACTAAAAAAAACTGTCAATTCCTAAAACACTCACAACAGCTCGCAACACATTGTGAGCTTGTACATCAGCTATTTTCGCTATTTTTGTGTGACCATTGTACGACAAAGTAAAACATAGGGCAAAAGTGGTTAATTAGATTAATCAATGAAGTCAATCAAAATAAAACAATTCGCTTTTTGTTATTATTTTCGTTATTATCGTACAAATTTAATTTGGAAGGAGTAATCACAAGGAAAATAATCGATCGTTTCATGCCGAAAGGGCCTTTGCAAACGTGAAGCGATTTAACGCTCCTATAGTTCATTTTCAATGAGACCTGTGTTTTTGCACGCGGTCCTGTGAATTTGTTGCACGCCGTTTAGCTTGCGCTGTCGCGCCCCTCTTGAGCAGACCTGGAGGAGAACTGTGTTGATCCAGGCAACAACGTCTGTGTTCCTCGCTTCCCGTTTGAACTCTTACCTTTGGCCTCATGGTCAGTCCTGTCAGGGGTGTAGCGGTAGGGCGTGACCTTCTCTGTAAGCAGAGCCACCAGGTTCTGAGTGACTAGGAAGGTAGAAGTAGTTTGGTCCTTGTAGTCTTTGTGCGGTGTCCCCTGTAGTCCAGCTTTTAGACCTCTCTGCTGAGGGTCGCTGATCGCCCCGATGTTCATCCCAGTGGCCGCAGCCATCAGGTCCTACAGGAAGTAACCATGCCTCAGTTTCTCTTGTAGTTTGTCATCCGACAGTTAATAAGAGTAATTCTAAATGGGTCACCAATAACACATTCGGCACATCATTATTTTTTATGCAATTGCCTATTGTAGCACTTTGAGATTTTCACACAAATTGTAACAGGCATTTTAAAAAATCGATCAAGTTGGTGCCTTGCATGGTTTCCTCTGCCGTCAGTTTGTGTGTGAATGGGTGATGGGTAATGCACAATGTAAGACGCTTTGGATAAAGGCGCTATATAATCACACCATTTAACCCTCTAACACCCGCATTAATTTCTACTTGCAAAAAATTGATTTCAACCTTACTACTACTTTGTACTACTAGGACTAAGACTAAAAAATATGTATAATTTGTAACAGTGGATAATATTCTTTTAAAAGTAGATTAATTTAAAAAGATATATTTGCATAGAAATATGGGCATTCCATCATTTCCATTACCACAGAGCATGAGTCTGACCTGAGTGCAGATGTCCATCAATTCTCTATAAGCAGTAGAATTCTGAGACACGAGGCTGCCGATGGCTGAACTGAGGAAGCTGATGATTGTGGAGCTGCTGTGATCTACAGACAGGCTCCGTGCACTCTGCTCCTTACAGCCCTGATTATCCATGCTGGTATGGGTCCGTCCGGCCACTGCAAGGCACATCAATCGCACTAGGATCCGAATATCTGCCAGACCCAAAGCCTCCAGCCCACTGGTTTGGCTAGATGCTGATGCACTGGCGTAGGGAGATGGAAAAAACAATTGAGATCATATCAAAAGAATAATCCTCAACTTTAAGATAGTAAAGCAAAGTAGCGATATTATACGGTAAACTGCTCCAAATTACCTGGAAGCCGTTTGAGATAGTGCTTTCATGACCATGCTGTAAGCTAGCAGTATCTGTGCTGTGGATGTGACTCTCTTCAAAGCCTTCAGTCTGTCCTGGAAGTCTTTCAGAGATGCGGCCTGCTCCCCTAAGCTTGGAGGAGAGCCCTTCTGCTCAGTGCCTGGACAAGGAGCAAAACACACCTTAGCACAATGTTCAACAACATAGATTGATTGATTGAATACTTCATTAACAGTTTGCAAAGACAAGCACCGGGAAGTAGAATTCAATACAAGCACTCACATTTAACCCTAGAGTCCCTAATCTGGAGCAAATATTCAGCCGAGTATAGAGCCCTGGTGGACTACTACAGCAAGTATCTGGTCTCACCAAAAGAATAACAGTAATAACTAGCATAATCGCATCATCACTGTCAGGTGGAAACCTTGTATGGCATTCCAATGGATCCAATGTAGTTATTATTTTGTCATAATCTCTTCTTAAAAAGGTTCGAAGCGACGGCAGATCAGCTATTGTCGTTACTTTTGCACAACATTGTTATATAACGAAGTAGGACATACCATTTACGGTAAACAATACCCATGAAAAGGTTTGTGCCTGACAGCAGGCAGCAATAAGCATCCAGTACCTTTAGGAACCAGGGCTCTGGTGTGGTTCTCTGTGGAGCTGTGGTGGACCAGGGCCCCCAGGGGGTCTGGCTCTGTGAAAGGGATGGGATCTGGAATCTGCTTCTTCTCAGTCAGCCCTAACGGTCTTAGCAAGACACCAAAGTCTTCCAGTCCTGTAAGCTTGTCTGTGTCACTGTCATCTTGCTGACCCATCTCCCAGTCATCTGAGGTGAAAAAGGGAGAGGGAAAAAAAACACATTATTTATTAGCTTAAATTACTTCCATTTAAATAAGAGACTGGTTATACTACATTGTAGGGCAAGGCAATTCACCGAAACCGATATTAAATAACCGGTCATGTAACACCATTATTTACGTTGTTATTCCTTTCTAGTCGGAGTGTCATTTTAGTTGTTGCTATAGTATATACATTATAGCAACATGAATTATTTTAAGATTTTGGAAAGAAAAAAAATTTGATTTTCAGAATATTGTTTTTTAGAATGGGGTCGAAATGGGTTAATCTTCAACAATCAAGAAGCAGGGTTGTCACCACACGCTGCAATGCGACACATTGTGAGCTTGTACATCTGCTACTTTCACCTTTCTTTGGTTCATTAATAATCATGGCAAGTTTGAAATAATCGTTATATTTTTGCCCAGCCCGACTACATTCACATTTTAACACATTTAGTACATAACACGTCCTGAAACGTCATAAGGATTGGAACCGAGAGGTGCCTTAGACGTCTGTGGACGTCCTAGCGACGTCCAAACGACGCGGGGCGAGATAATAATATTCAGAATAATTACTTCTTTTTTTTTTGGCATTTCGCTTTTCGCTTGCCGTATGCTAACGCTCTGTGAAACTATTAGCTTGTCATTGACTCCCATGTTAGCGGGGCGGAAAGAATGACTCGTATCTCCTCATCCAGGGCGCTCTCCGTGGTGATGAATGGATCGATATGCTGCCGCTGCGTTTCTGCTCCTCATCCGTCTCTCCCGCAAAATATGAACTCTTTTTGTAGCGTATATAAATATATTAAGATGATCGGAGATTGTGATGGCACTTTGTCAGTCAACTTTTTTAAGAAAGTATTTCCGGTTCATGGCTTTCAAAATGGAAGCGATCACTACTCTGGCGATTACTCCGGCGCAAGCAACGCCTTTATTTTGATGCAGTTCCGGTACTAAATGTGTTAATAGAGCGGGATGAAATGAGGATTTCTTACCATCAGAGGTGCTGTCCAATTGGCCAATCAAATCATACGTTAGACCTTTCATCCTATGGAAGAGGAAGCACAGAATAATTTTATTTAAAAGAAAAATGCAAAAATCACAATGACAGCATCCAAACGAACCCAAATTGCAATCACTGTATAGGACCTTAAAATAAAAATTCTGGATTGCAGTTTATTTTTTGTCTGTACCTATCATGTTTGGAGCTCAGCTCCTCCAGGTTGGCAGCGAGGTACATTTCCCTACAGGAGTTGCAGAGGAGATAGAAGGGGAAGCTGGAGCCACAGTCGCCTCTGAACCAGACGTCTACGTAGGCCCCGGTGCTGTCGTAACCCCGGCGGGCAGTGGTCTGCCCGCAGCCCGGGTGCTGCCGCTTCATGTGGTTGCTGAACTGCAGGGTGAGGGTGCTGCACAGCTCACATTTCACCACCTGGTTCTGCTCTTCCCCACCCTAAAGAGAAGAGGAGAGAGGAGAAGAAGAAAGCTGAAGCTAAAGTATTTTGGCGGACATTGGTGCCGCCGTAATGGCAGCGTATGGCGCTGTGAGCTTGTAGATCGTAATGGCAGCGTATCGCGCTGTGAGCTTGTAGATCGGCTATTTTCAGAATGCAACCACGTCTACAAGGACTCGTCTTTTACTTATATTGGATCTCTTGTCCACATCCTGACATTTTAGTCTAGTTTTTATTTGTTGACAAAATTGTCAATATACTTAGTCTAATAGTTTTAGTCATCATAGCTTAGTTTTCATTTAGTTTCTATTTCGTCTGTGGAAAAAAAGGTAGTCGACGAACATTTTTCGTCATAGTGGACAAAATCAACACTGGTGTCAGTGTGTCAGTGTGCGTCACCTCCACCATCTGGAGTGTCTCTCTCTCCAGGCTGAAGAAGGCTGGCGTGAGCAGTTCCTCGTAGGGCTCCTCGTGGTACGCGTCATCAAAGTCGTCCATGTAGCCCAGTTCTGACTCCTCCTCTACCGAGTAGGGGTGGAACTCCAGCTGCTCCGGCCAATCAGAAACCCCAATGTCTGGATGGTACAGCTGTGGGAGAGGGTTTGGCGACGGGGACGGCAATTCTGAAACGGAAGGTAGAGCATATTGTTGCTGTCAGGCAGAAAGCTTGTATGTCCAAAAGGTTTACTTTACAGAAAATTGAGGAAAAAAAGCCTGCATTAAATGGACCCGATGTTATTAGTCACAAGCTCTTCTATTGTTCTATTCGATATGTTCTATTGTTCTGGTTCCTGTCTGCTTCTGTGATTTGTGTCCTGTAATGTACCTTGTGTAATGTATTGTGTATGTCTTGTCTGTATCTTGAACGGTGACGTCATGGACGCAAAACTAATTTCAGTGAAAGCTGACAATAAAGTTGTATCGTATCTTGTTAATACATTTCTTTGGTCATGTATAAAATCCCCCGACTACAGTAGGTTGTCTTTATACAGCAACAAACTATTCTATGGGAGGTTACTCTAAAGCACAATGACAGATTACCAAATGCATGGAAGGAGAGGTAGGTCCCGCACACCATTCTTTAGGTAAAGGAATGACTTTATTGAAGAGAAGACAACACAGGATCTTCATCAGGTCAGTATAGTATACTCACGGGATAGTATACTCGCACGTAATTCCTTTACCTAAAGAATGGTGTGCGGGACCTACAGTACCTCCTTCCATGATAGCCTTTTTGGCCCTGCACCCATGATCTGAGATTACCAAATAGAAACATATTGGGGGATAGCTTTCAAACATTGAGCAACTGGGTATAGTGTAAAAACAAACTCTAAGAAAACAATTGAGGAAAGAAACCCCTAATTTAGCATGTACACTTCCATTGTGCCACTAGGCTGTACTTTCACCTGCCCTCCTGAAGGGGGTCCTCTGACCCAGACCAGAGCGTCGACGTCGTGCTGGAGGGGGTCTGTTCCTGGTCAAGTGGACATCAAGGAAGTTCTCCCTCTCGACCAATTCAAACCCAGGCAGCATGCTGCAAAACAAGATGGATTCTGGTTGAGACATTCCAAATCCTACACGGGTTGTGCTCATAACCACGGTCCACGCCCCGATTCTGTGGCCAACGCGGAAGTGCCTCTCGCCTACAACAACTGCGGACGAGACCTTAAATATATAACTCTATGGACTAGACTGCAACGGAGGCCAGCTGTCTCAAGCGAACTTGAGACACCACCGAGCGAGCTAAAGCGAGCGAGCGAGTTGCCGTGTCGAACGTTCGCTTAGCCGACTCAGGGCCATTCGAGTTGTGACCCGATAGGCAGAGAATAGTAAATCATGTTCTGGCGAGAGTGTTTGCCCCAAGTGCCACTCAAAGTGGCTACTGGCCAATCACAGCGTGTTCTTGCACAACCTGTGTGGCTTTCGAAGGACGCATTCTGGTTACCTCTGGTATCTCATGGTTACACCTGGGTTATCAATGTGGGATCCAGGGAGCCCACCCCCACCCCAGGGGTTCTTGATGGAGTTGAAGGGCATCCCCAGCTAAATGACTGAGTTAGGAACTAGAACCAAATTAAATGCACCCTTACAGTTGTGTAACTCTGAGACCCTTCATTGCATTTGGTTCAATTTACAGTATGTACTCTCAGCGTTAAATTAATGCTTTTAAGGTGTAGACAGGGGTCCCAGAGATCAAATCTTATCAAACTGAGGGACCTAGAAATTATAAAGGTTATAAAGGTCAACGTCTGGTCCAGGGCCCACCAGGGGTCAAAGTTACACTAACACTGTAGATTGGGGTCCCAGAGATAACCCGTGTACACTGGCTCTGTTACAGATCCGTAACAAAAGGTCCATTTGGACCGCTGGTGTTCCCCAGACCCGATGTTGAGAACCCGTGTCCTACACACCAGCGAAAACGACATGTCCAGCGTGAGCGGCTGACCTTTCAGTGGGTTCACTGGTGGGGGCCTCTGGGCACTGCACCGTCTCTGGCCCGTCAGGAGAAGGGCTTTCGGCAGCGCTGCCCAGGCTCTGTGACCCGGCCGGCTGGCGCTCCTCCGTCAGCGGGTGCTCCAGCATCCAGCTGGCCAGCAGCTCGATGGCCCGAGAGTCCACCTCGCCTTCCACCTCTGGGAAGGTCCAACGGGAGACATGAAGTGTCAAGAGGTTTTTAGTACTTTAGCCACCTAAACCCCTATTCTGTGGGTAACGTTGGCCAAGAATAGCAAATCTACAAGCTGACGTAGCTCAGCTCGTAGATCTGCTATTTTGGACGTATCAGTGTACCAAGTACGGTTGCAACTCAGGTCTGTTTCACCAAGAATAGACTTAGGAAACTGGACTCTGGCTCTGTACACCAAAACTCTAGACTGTGGGGTTCCCCCCATATACTGTGGGGTTTCCCCCCAGAATAGGGATGCAGCCCATTATTTTATACTTTGGCTATAATATTCAAAAATAGCAGATATACTAGCTCATAGTTTGTCAATTCATCAGCCAAATGCATAACATTTTGGGGGTCCTTGACAGGAAACAGTTTGAGCAGCACCACTGATATAGCAACATAACGTTTCAGAAGATTTAAAAGACATTTTGTAGAAACAGCATCAGGTCTTCATGGTTTCAGAGTACTGATGGTAGACGCAGACGGCAGTACCTGCTGCCTCCATGGCCCTGTAGATGTGTCTCATAGAGAAGCCCATTTCCAGCAGCCGACTGGCGACAAACATCTGCGCCCGCTCTGGTGGTCGAGAAGAAGGGAAAGGAATAGAAGAAACACAACACAAAAACAATCCCACACATCCATCATTTAACAGTTGCCTTCTTAGTTCCATCGGCAGAGATCCGAGGACAATAATAGTCATCGACTCCTTCCAATTGTTGCATTATACATTTTTAAGCGAAGAGCTACTTCATATCAAGCGCAGTCAAATGAACCCTTTAGGAATCACTTAATTGATTAATTAATTAATATCAACACCAACACAAACTGTGAGAGCAGTGCATGCATTTGTTCCACATCATCATGTTCACTGGTAGAGCAAATTAACATGCTGTATTTCAGCTCCAGCTCACATACGTGAGCAAAAAAACGAACCTAGACATTAATCAGACCATGCAACACACAGACAGACTGTTACGATCGAGCAATTGTTCATTTTTTACTGAGCTGCAGGTCTGGATTTGAAATCCTTCGAAAATGATACCTAGTACAAATAGTTAATATTATTTAAAGCCAAACTGACCATCAGTCCCTTTGCATTGACTCCCCTGGATATCAGCAAGACTTTAACCACTTAAAGGAGAACTTCACCCGTTATATTATTATAATTGGTATAATAACTGAGCACTAATGCTCAGTCATACTCATAAGACGGCACAATACTACTCTCTCTGCATCTCATTGGTGGGCTATGGACAGGACACCAATGACTACCAGTGACTTCAGAAACCTGACTACCAGTGAGGACCAATGTGAAGATAGGTTGAAAATGCGTGAAATGGTCCTTTAAGCCAATTATATTTCCTAGTTATTGTTGTTTTTTCCTTTTGGACATTTTTGGAAATGTTTGGAAACGTTCGCCTATAATAACATCATAGGAACAGCAGGTTGAATATTGATTAACCTGTGAGCCTTATACAACTCTTCGCTTATAATGCGCGGTTCTCAACCCCATTACAGCAATTAGCTGGTTACGTTCTCTGAGCTTGTAATATTCGTCTCTCTGTATCGTCAGAGTTTCCAGTACAGTAGAGCAGTGGTTCTCAAAGTGGGGCCTCTGGACGCCCAGGGGTCCGTGAGGGATTTCCAGGGCATCCCCTCCCAAAAAATGTGTTAATTAATATACAGTAGCATCAAAATCTGTTTAACCACTTTGACGCCCATCTTCTTCTTTTCCTTTCGGCTATTCCCTTCAGCGGTCGCCGCAGCATATCCTCTGCCATCTCACCCTGTCCTCCTCTTCTTTAACCTTATATATACATTTTCTCAGATGGGTGTCTGCGGCCACGTTTGAGAACCACTGCAGTAGTAGTCTGTGATTTGTCCTTACCCAGGCTGCTTCTGGCCAGTGTGCTGCTAGGGCCAGGCTCCAGGAAGCTGGTCTGCTGCTCTGTGAAGGCCTCACAGGAAGCAGAGCTGGCCAGGCTGAAGCAAGGGTGGTGCATGGGGGAAGTGTTTACCAAGCCGGCGAGCGAAGGGAACCGAACTAGCACCATCTGCCTGGAGGGAGCCAAGACACATACCATAACATGCAATATATTGCGCTAACGGAAGCTAACGGCAGTCATATTTGAATGGCTCAACCATGTACAGTACAGTATAATGGTGTGCTTGAGGTCGACTTTCAACACATGCTTCACAAAAATTAACAAACCACGGTTCCTCTTGTTAAAAAAGTAAAGTGTAAAAGGATTGTCAGTATGTTTTTGATGCCACGTGTTTAAATCGCTTTAATTCCAAAAAAGAGCAAAACAAAAACAATCCTATTTTGTGTGCATAGCACTTTTTCCCCCTTTTCACGTGGTATTGAAAAAAGTATAATTTTTTATTGTTGTGTAAAGTTTCAAATTTTGGTATTGTGACAACCCTAAATTGTACCGCAGATATGTTGCCAGTGTTGACTGAACCCTTTCTCAAGCCAAGGTGCAAATACGGTTCTGTTCTTTGGAGCGGGGGTGGAAGACACAAGAACTAGCTCAAAGTAAGGGGAAACTATTTGTCAGACTGAGCTGAGGGCGAGGCTAAAGCCTAATTTATATTGTGGGTGTCTGCTATATTTAAGTAAGTGTGTTGGCCGACCTGGCCCAACCAACGTTTTGCGGTTCAGTGGCTTTGTTACAATAGCAACCAGACACCAAGCCCAGCTGAGGTCTGTTTAACCTTCTACAAACATGGCAGCCAAATGTCTTCATTCATAAAAACAAGTAGCATCATCACCAATGGCAGAAAGCATCCGCTTGATAAGTGTCAAATGTTCTGCGCGATATGTCACATGATACTTTGTTGCCAGAGCCCAAATAAGCTTTAATGAGCACTCGACGCACAACACTGCACTCCCCTTCCGTTGTGCTGAACTGCGATGTTTTGTGTGAAGGCCTATGTTTCCTTTGGCTGGCACAGGGATCAGTTGGTTAGCTTACAGCAGGCATGGGCAGATGGAGCTGGATGCTGGGTTAAACAAAGCACAGTCTGAATCACACCACCTTCAACCTGACTCACCCATCCGCTGGGCCTCAGGTGAACTGCTGCTACTGACAGACAGAGATCTGTTGCAATCAGTAACAATTAACGCCATGGCCTACGACTATGTTTGTATCTCACTGATCCTATAAGAACATCTAGAACATTTCTGTATTTTCAGTTAACCAACGTTTTCATTCTCATTGGCTACAGAGCCAAATCTGTAGGGGTGAAACAGTTTAATCCAACTAATGAATGTAATTGATTTTTTTCTTATCTTCACAGACGGCAAAAATAGTAGTTCTAAAAGCTCTGAGGCATGAGACTGATACATTTGAAACGTTTCACGTTGATTTGATGGTCTATAAAAAAAAAAAGAACCAAAAGAAAAACCTAGGCTTACTTCTCAATACATTTCAAAAGTCTGAATAATCGCTAAGGACATAAGCGATAGTTGCAGCTCAAAAGTGTGTATATGAATCGGGCAGTGGTCTCTACTTACTGTAGGAGAGTGATGGGAAGGAAAGGGTTGAAGTTCTCGAGGCCGTCCGTCTGCAGTCCCGTCAGCAGGGAGGCAGCGAGGTCGTTAGACGATGACGAGGCAGAGGCTCCGTCTGACTGGCCAAAGATGGCGGTGCCCTCTGAGCCCGTGCTGTAGAGGGACACGGAGCTGGACGACTTGGACACTGGCTGAGAAGACGAGTGGTGGTGGTGGTGGTGGCCCAGGTCTGTAGCAACAAGGTAGGAGAGGAGAGATCAACGGTCAAGTTCACATTCAACTGCATTGAGACCCGATGACCTGACTCTACAAATGTCTTCTAAATTCTAACAGATTTCTGAAAAACCTGTTTCTATGTCAGTGGTGCTTAAACTTTTTATATAATAATAGGAGCCCCACAATCATATAAATTATTTGTCCGTCGACCCCCATCTCAAAATATTTTGTTCCAGGAACCCCCTCCCCAGAAGCAAAGATTTGAGTAAAAAATGTTCACTGTGAAAGAATACATATTCAAAGATTTGCACACATTTTATGCTATTTTTCAACAGCTAAAGTTTAAGATAATGGTTAATGTGGTTAAAAGCTAAGGCAACACAGATGAGTCCTCAGGTAGTAGGGAGTAGGATATTAATACAGATATTTTGAATAACCAATTTTCATAATTTTGTTCATGTACAATAAATCATCACATGACACTGTTGTAACTGCAACCGGCTATTCTTAAACATTTCAACATTCTTTAATTTTCTTGCTCTTTTAATGTATTTATTCTTATCTTCACGTATATACAGTATACAGTAGGGATGAAAGTGAAAGTGGTTAACAAAAAAACAGCAACGAGAATCAACATGAAATTTCAAAATCGATCTACCTTTGCGTTCTTTGGGTCTTTTGTTTTCATGCAGCTTACTGAGGGCTCCTTTGTAGATCATGACCTGCGCCCGCTCCAGGTCAGCCAGAGCCACGCTCTGCTTGATGGGACAAGGCCTGACCGCCCACTTCACCATGCTCCGCACCACGTACTGAAGCACCGACCTCAGCTCAGCACCGTCATCCCCGGCTGTGCAGACTGCTGCAGCCTGGTTGAGGTTGGGGCTAGGAATGGGGCTTGTGGGGCAAGTGGGAGAGTCATTTTTGGGCACCTGGAGCACATCCGTGAATTTCCCACTGCCGAGAATGACAGCCAGAGATTTCAAAGCCCCGAGAAGTAGGTAGGACACTCGGATTGCTTTCAACTCAAGGGCAAAGGCTTCTGCTCTGGGGGTTTGAGGGGTTTGTTGGGTCTGGGTTATTTGGGAAAGTAGAGTGGAAGTGATCTCCTGTTGGTCACAGACCTGCGTGGTAGCTTTGGGTAAAGAGCTCAATAGTAAAGTTTCTCTTTCAACCTTCTCCTTGAGTTCGCTCCTCTCACCATCGCCCATCAGCCTTCCATCTTCATCTGACATGACACGGGCAATGTCTTCATCCAGATTCCGCTCCAACTCACTGCGGAGAACGTTCTCCTCGTCCGAGCAGCTCTTCTCCGAGGCCTGACAATGGCTTTGAGGCCCTTGTCCCTCAGGCTCCTCCAGGAGCCCCGTCAGACAGACCAGATCCAACAACACCGACGGTTTGATGCCTCGGAGCCGTGTGGTGTCAAAGTGTAGCGAATCGCATGGCTCCAGTGAAGTGATGAGTGTGTCACTGGGTGACCAAGAATTCAGGAAGCTTGGTTAGTGAAGGAGGGCAAAGAACACAACCCACAGAGACACAGCAGACAGCATGGCAGTGGCAGGAAGGAGAGAGGGCATCAATGGATTGGAGGATGAAATGAGAAAGAAAAGAAAAAGAATGGGAGAAAAAGGAAGAAAAGAAGCTAGGTGAAGATCAGAAGGGTTAACAGAAATGTTTCAAATGAAAACGGAAAAGACAAATTTGTGAAAAATGAAAAGGCTATACTGTAGATGCATGCGTCGTCAATAAGGCTTTCAAAATCAAATGAATACTAGCATCAATACATGGCATTGTCCATTCATAGATATCATACATAAAAACATAAAACCTTTCGGAAACATCAGTTTGAGAAGGACTTGACACTTGACATATGTAATGGCTAAAGCAATACAATATTCTGCAAATGAAATGTAGCATTTCTGCACAGAACATTAAAACGTTTATTTTAAGTTCATATATCTTTTCTCTCATGAATTTTCCACACACGATATACATTAATTGTGATAACCAATATTACATCACCATTTGGGTCTTTAAGGGAATTCTTTTTGATGTCTTTGTCACTCCATACATTCCTAGATTCATCAGTTCATACATTCCAAGATTTCTCAATTCATACATTCTTAGATTCATCTCTTCATACATTCTTTGCACATTAACGGCTTTTTTACGCTGATACATTATTTGAAATTTTTAGCAAATAGTTCAGAGCAGAGTAAAAATAAAAATAAAAATATAAATATAAATAAAATATAAATATAAATGTAAAACTAAAATACTAAAGGGCATTCACTTCCATTGAATACCCCCTTGCAACTGCTCTTTTCCTTTCTACATACATTCAGACATTCAGGCTTCCTTTTAGAAAAACAATGGAATATGCCACTGATTCATGAATGTTTATAGTACCTGAAGGAGAGGTCAGCCTCTTCCCACTGGAGTTTGGCCAAAGAGCTTCCCTCCTTCATCACTCCCAGCAGGGTGGCCTTGCGCCCAGTGGGTTTATGGAGGCACAGGCCCCCGGCCCGGAGTCCACTGTCTACCCCTCCGATCACAGCCAGCACAGGCCAGACCTCAAAGCATAGGTCTGCCAGCTGGGCCTCTGACAAGCCCAAAGAACCAGCCATGAGGCTCTCTGTGGTGCTACGAGCCTGGTCTTTATGTTTGTCCTTCTCTCCATGGAATCGGGGGCTGGAGCCTTTTAACAGTAAAGAACATGAGTGAGCAAAGAATACCATACTATACTGCAGTGATTCTAAACCTTTTTACTGTCAAGGACTCAGTTTGATCCATTAGAACGCAGACCAGTTATGTAATTATTTATTTATATCTCACGTTCTTTGTAACCCATTTTTTTGTAAGCCAACCTGGGGAGAGCAAAGGACTGACATCATGCTTCCTTCAATGCACTGGTCCATTGGTTCTTTCTTAACTATCCATCATTTAGCCAAGGACCCCCAGGTCAGATGAGAAGCAGTGCTGTACTGTATGACCTTCTGTTTGCCCACCCCCAAGACACACATGCCCTTACCCTTAGTTTTACAGTCTGTATAATTATAGGTCGACAAGAACAATGTGTCAAACTCATTGAATCACCTGGCTTGAGGTTCCCAAAGCTCCCGTCTTTAATGTGCGGACCGATGAGGTCCAGGCGGCTCTGGATGTGCTGGTTGATGTGTGGGCTCCACTGGTCGCACTGGTGCAGCTTGTGGAGGAGCTGCACTGTGGCCTCGAGCAGTGCGGTGGTCCGGGGGCTACACAGGGGCTCCCCAGGCAGCAGGTCACAGGGCATGACTCGCATCTGAAGGTCACATATCTCCACCTGAGGGTGCAAGAGCAGGGTTATTATTATTTGTTTTTTTTAGGGAGGCGCAGGGCCGGGGCCTTTGTTCAGCAGGGAGCAGAACTGGGAAGGATAGTTTAGCTCTTGCTACTGAAATGATCGATTATTTATCTGGAGAAATCCCGTCATTTAACATGCATCTCTATGGGGACAGCTTGCCCTGTCTCCTCGCTGCTACTGTAACTCGCTTTTAGATACTATAAAATAAATGATTTGCATTAACTTTTCACGACATCAGACTAACCGTGGTGAATAATCTCAAAGTGTATGATCAGAATGCCGACTGGTTCAGTTAAGTACCTTTTCTCCTGGATTACTGCTGTAGAACAACACACAGGGGAACAGCTCTGTGGCAGACACATTTTCAAATGCCAACTTTGGCTCCTACAGAAAAATACAATTAGATAGAGAACAGCAGCATGTTGGACACGTTCAGGCTTTATTCAATGTTTCATAATTTCAACATTTACACTAGAGGCAAAGAAAACATTAAGAGCCCAACCGATGCCAGATATTTGGAGAGTCCTAGACCACCGATTACTGATGTTATACCCATAACACATTTTTTTAAAGCATTAAATATAGATTTGATTAAAGTTTATATATAAGAATATTTAACTTATAAGCAAACAAATACAACAAACTAAAAACAAATCACTTTTTTGATAGATGAAACAATTGTATAAGTATAGCATGAACTAAAACAATTTTTGATTTCTGATTTTTTTTAAGTAAAATAGTGGCCGATATTTCAGCCAGACGGATATCGATCGGGCTCTAGAAGACATTCTGTTCTGATGTACTGTACCTTGTTGTTCTTTGAGAATGAGATGGTGTGGGCCTCCATGTCCAGGATGCAGGTGATGGTGTCCCCCTGAGTGAAGGGGGGCAGGGTGCGAGGCTTCTCCCCTCCGTGGTACAGGCTGCCACTGTAGGCGCGGTACAGCCACATGTCAGTGGTGGTGTAAAGGTTGTAGTCTCCGATGGGCCACCGAGAGACCCCAACACATGTGCCCTCGTTGCCTTTGTTCTCCTTGGTGATGTTAAACTGAGGAGATAAAGCGAGAGACAGAGGAATTAATGTTAAACAAACAAACTTAATTTGTGATTAAAGCTGTTACAGTATACAGTATGTTGTGCATGACATGACAAGCATGACATAATTGGGTTATTGTCTCTCTCTGCTGTCTTTGGTGTCTCCAAACTAGCTCCCTCAACTCAGATTCATAAATAATATGATTGAAAAACGTCATTGAATTTTGAAGTTTCTGTTATTATGCTCCTTACCTTCCATATAAAGCAACCAGAGGAGATGGAGGTTGTGGCCAGACTGTAACCTTTCCCTCCTGAGCCGTGGGAAACAATGTTCCCATTTTCCAATGAACAGCAGATCAGCTTATAAGGGTCAAAAGAAAAATTTCCAATAGAAATACATTCATCATCGCTGCCGGAATCCTATAAAACAAGACATTAGACAACATTAGACAATAATAGTTCACAATGAAGAAAAGACAATTTACAAAACAAATTGCCAGTATAATAAAGATTAGATTATATACATGTGGCTCATCAAAGACAATTATTTTAAATCAGGGCTTGAAACCATTTTAAGAAACACAAATGTAAAAAGAAGAAACAATACAATGCAGTATATGCAAAATAACGCAAAACATATTTTGAGGTGTACAGTATATACTGCAATAATAATGTGTGGATATCACGTGGACAGCACAATGTTCTAAGCACAATGAGAGGCATAATTTGTCTATGTTATATAAAATATTACCTTGGTTGTGCTTTCAGACATCTCCTCCTGGTTCTTTTCAGCTAATGGTTCCTCCCACATGGTGACAGAGAGTAGCCTAAATAGCTGCTCAATGATCTACAGGGAGACACAAAAGAAAATGTGTTAATTTAAATGCAATCCATAACCAATGACACAATTGTATAGTAACTTTTTTTTATAGTAACCTCTCATCGCATTCTGTGTAACAAAAGGGACCCTCAAGGGTCCATTTACTAATTGAGTACCACAGACGAAAAACAGTCCAAATTTCATTCTGACCCCTCCACGAAAAGGCCTCGTTGTCCTGACCGCTTATCCATCATTTATACATTATGGAAAAATTAAGACTTAAGACTGTTTTTATTCTGAGGATTTTACTGTGTACCATAATGACTGACCGACCACACAAGATGACCACACAAGATGAATGACATCATATTTAAACAGTCCATTTACCTGCTGAATTTGAACGGGCTCAGAACACGCAGGTAAAAGTCCTTCTAGAATATGAAAGGACAGAAGTTTGGTTCGAAGGTTCCGGAAATGTGGAGAACCTGTAAACAAAGGGCCAGTAAATTATTATCATTATTGCGTCAAACATTGTGAACGGCACATTGCGGATGATATAAGGCATTCTGTATGGTTTTACCCAAAGGACACTTGTGGGATATGATGTCCATAAGTGGATCAATCCACTTGATGAAAGCAGGGACCCTTTTGCTGCCTCTCAGCGACAGGATACGTCTCAGAAACACAAGGAAGTCAGCCAACTGAGACTCCACCACTCGGCTCGTCTGCATTATCTCCATGCCTACACGTGGAAGAACATTTAAACGAGAATCATTCTCCGTTTCATAGTAACAGCGGTTCTCAAACATTTTCATATCAAGGACCCCTAAATTGTACTTGGCTGCAGACACCCTTCTGAAAATAGCTTGTGAGGGAAAAGAAGATTTGTCAAGTGAACATTTATCAAGATTTTAAAACAAACAAGAAACAATAATCTTAGAAATACACGTTGAGGTGCCCAGTTAAGGACATTGTAAGCACATATCTACTGTTCATACACATCTACAATACACTATTTTTCCATGATTAAATAGATTTTTTTAATTCAATTCTTGTGGTGTACATCTAACAGACGATTGTCAGAAGGCCAAAGTTGTTTCACTGTTCAGAATTGTGAGAATACACTGTACATGATACGCTGGAATTGAACAAAGAAGCTAGCTTAAATGTGCCTTACCACCTGGCTTTGATCTGCTGCTACAGGAGTCTATCTCCTTATCCTCTGCTGTTTTTCTCACTGCTGCCTCCTGCTGGCGGAAAGTGTCCAGGAGAGTCTGCAGTTGCTTACACATGACCTCCATTAAAGCCTGGGACACGTCCAGAGGCAGTGCACCTTCACAGGAGCTGCATTCATTGATTACATACAGGCATTTCAAACAAATCATATCAATTCATAATGCACTAATCTGAATAATAACAGCAGTTCTATACACTCAAGTTAGGGTGGCCCGGCTGGGGCGATATCGTCAAAATGAAATGTCACAATATTTGTGACAAAATACCAGGAAAATCAGCCTGGACGGTTAGCTCAACCGTCTGGGCACCTAGGCTGCCAAACTAGCCAGACGGCGTGCCGCGGGTTCGACTCCTGAGCCCGACGGCCTTTGCCGCTTGTCACTCCCCATCTCTCTCCCCCTTTCCTGTCTGGCTAGTACTGTTCACTATCAATAAAGGCATCACAAATACCGGGATATCGATATTATTGCCAAAATATTGTATCGTGACGACACAAAATCCAAGAGGACATCTAGTCTCAAGTTGTTTTTATTCACCTCGCAGCTATGGCCAATATCTGAAGCAGGCGAGAGCAAGCCAACTTGACGGCTCCGCTCAGTAGCATGGGTCCAGACAAGGAGGCTGCCAGCAAGCTCTGGTTCATCAGCACACACGTGTTGTCAGTTAGCATGGAAAGGGTCTCCAGGAGGCCAGACTTGACGACCAACACCACGTCCATGGGCTGGTAATGGAAGTTCAGAGCAAACACTGAGGCGAGCAGGAGATGCTGACTGGAGCCTGGAGGAGAAAGAGAAATAACATTAATAGCACATTTACAACAACAAACACAAAATAATAGCCAAGAAGATAATCGGTAGCTGCAGCCCTGCAGTGTAGTACAAAGGCATGAAAGAATGAAGTGTGTGTTAATACAGTGGTTCTCAAAGTGTTCCAGGGGGTCCCTAGCTAAATTATAGTTTGTACACTCTCAGAGTTAAATTAACATTGATTTTACAATAAAATTGGGGTCTCAGAGATAGAAATTTGTCTGTAGACAAATGCATGTCAAACCGGGGTGGTCCTTGAAATTAAACAGGTTGAGAATCACTGCTGGAGCCATAAAAAACCTTCTCTTATGGGGGCCCATGGCATATCTCTTCAAATGGGAGTTCGCGGGCCAATTAGTGTCAATTTGGGGGTCCTTTCCTTGACGTGAAAACGTTTGGGAACCACTGTGTTAATAGATCCAAACAGCGATGGTCCAGCTAACCTGTGGGTGCTCTTTCTAGCAGGGCCTTCTGTCTGAGGACATGCACCACCTGCTGGAAGAGGGTGTGAGCTGCAGACTGGAGATCCCTCCGTGTCATCGTGGCTGCTGCCTGCGTGCCAGACTGGGCAAACGGAAAACAGAAACCTTGTATCTCCATTTGTCATCTTTTTCGTTGCTGTCGGGCAGAAAGCTCTTTTTTTCATTTTTGTTCTTTCGTAAATGAATGCCCTACTTCGTCATACTACAGCGTCACACAAAACCCATCAAAAGTAGCAGATCCACAAGCTCGAAACGTTTTGAGCTTGTAGATCCTGCTACTTTTGCATTTGAATCCTGAAAGGTTTTGAACATAGTATGAGGTACACAGTGGTGATACCGTGAAGTGCCGCATCTCCTCGTTAGTTCCAGGCGGACATCCGATGGTGGGCGCTCCCAGACTGAAGCAGCCAGACAGGAACTGCAGCTGCACTGACTCCAACAGGCCAGGGAAACGTGGATGGAGGGACGAGCCGCTGCCCTTCTCCTCCATCTCCACCAGGAAGGAAGAGATCTGACGCAGAGCCTCCAGCCGCACCTGAGGGACACGCAGAGGAACCCACGTTAACCCATTTAGGGTTGGCGTCAAAAAAAAAGAAAAAAATGAATATATACATATTCAAAGATTTGTGCCGCATTTTTACGACCTACAAGTTCATAGCGCGCCAATCGGTGGCATGCTATGAGCTTGTAGATCTGCTATTTTTCAATAGCTAGCTGCTAAAGTATAACAGAATGCTTGAAACACCAAAAGGGGTTCCCGCCCCAAAAGGGGTTAAATTACAGTTCATCCAAATCAGCAACCTGGTAATGTTGTTGTTGACACAGGTAAAGTACATTACATTCAATGTAGTTGGAACAGCGGCGAGAACAGACGCCAACAAACCTACGCCTACTGCTTTGAAAACCAACCATATCACTGCCCCAATATGAGGGGCAGCGCCCGAAAGATCCTTCTTTGGTTCTGCAATGCAGTCGTTTGTTAAAGTCATTGTAAAGTCATTGTCCTCAGTCTCTACTTGAGTGAAGTGTTTAGATACCGACTTGTGAGTCCAACTGCACAGTGAACAATATAATTATGAGCTATTGATTGGTTAGTCAACCACATGAACCTTAGCGTCCCTATTCTGGACGCAAACATTCGGCGGAAATAGGCAAACATTAAGCGAAAATAGCAGATCTTCAAACTCAACACGTCATGGTGTGAACATGGTGTGACACGCCGTGACACGGTGTGTACGACAACGAATATAGGTTTACGCGGGTATTGGGTAATGGTTCAATTATTATCATAAGGGAATTATTATCATCACACTGTAATTGGTAGCTTAATTAAAGTCGGGAAAATCACATTACCTCGGCCCTCTGTTGCTGCTGGAATATGGCTATGGTGATGTCCTTGGGGTCGGCCTCAGGACACATTAGTTTGTCAGGCAGAGATGAAGGGGACGGGGACAGCAGGCGGTCCAGGCTCCCACATAAGAAGTGGAAGACTTGGCAGAGGACGGGTGAGCTGTCGGCCCCGCAGGGAGACATGGTGGTGGCGGTGGGACTGATGCACTGGCGCAGGCGTTCCCAGGCATCCTTCATGATGTGTAGAGAACACAAAGGCAACCCTGGAAGCCACACGGAGCAGAGGTAAGCATGATAGGTTCCTGGTTCTCTCAATTATGGTTTTATTTTTAAATAAAATATGCCCACAAGATGGGTTGTTTCACTTGTTTCACTCCTCAGTATAGGAATATATTTGGATACAAAATCCTACTTACCCATCTTATTCTTAAAAGATCCCGGAGAGCTTTTTGTCTGGTCAACCTAAATGAGACAAAAGCCACATTAGTGACCCAGCAATGGTAAGGCAGTGTAGTAGGAGCCACAATACTGTAGCTTATTGTACGTGACTTACATGTTTTCTACCATCAATATTAAGCTTGAGTTCAGACTTGGGCCTGAGCGGAGAATCTACAGATAATTTCCTGAAGGACAAGGATACTCACAGTTAGTGGAAAAGAAACAGTGGACATATTATAGAGCGATACCCTGATTATGAAACCACACGTGCTCTAAGTTCTCCATAAAGAGCTGGCTGAATAGAAACTGGACATTATAATAATAACTATCAGTTAGTGTGTGACACACACACACACACACACACACACACACACACACACACACACACACACACAGACAGATCAGAGTTTGCGTTAGTCCGGTAATTGCCAGTTTTGACCGTTTTTATGTGGCCAAGACCGGAAAATAAAATTCCCTCTGGACATCCTTGACCGATTAAACAACCCATGGTAATTCATTATCTCTCTCTCTCTTTCAGTTCCAAATATAATGCATTAAAGACGTAGTGAAATGGCATTTTCTGTCACTTAATTTTGAAGTTTCAGTCTGAAACGGAAGCCTGTACGTTTCTGAACCAATCAGAGCCTTGCATCCCTTCAGGCTATGGGATGTTAGTAGCTCCGCTTACACGTGAGAGACAGACGGCCAGCAACGCATGTTTGCTACTACTACGTGGCATATGTTTAACCTATAATGTTTTCAGATACATATTTTAGCGTGTTTGGAGGAACGTGCAGCAATGGGAATCAAACAGGTGAATGAAATCAGGATTCTTCGGCCCGCGTTTGATTGATTGATTGATTACATTTATTACAGTACATTTCAAGCACAACTCAATTCAATACTGTTAACTGTGGACAACACCATAAAGCATTACACTTGTTTACAATAGGGTCCACCATGTTCAATTCATCATAACATTTAGAGACGTACAAATATACACTACTATAATAGCCAAAAACAGGAAAGGAGGTAAAAAGGGTGGGTGGGGGGTTCCGATTTTACGGGGCCAGTTTTGAATTGCAGCCGTCCGTAGGTGCCCTTTGAGAGCGGTTTTGAAGGAGTTACATCATCATGCAGCACGTTTTCGTTCCAACGAAGTAATTCATATTGGCTTTTTATGAACTTTTGATATAAAAATCTATTGTTATTTATGCCCATATGCTCTAAAAAGTGTGAAAAACGTATATATTTTTTCATTTCACTACGTCTTTAACCTACGTCTATGCACCTGCTTGTCCTTCATGCATTAAAAATGCTTATGTCCGTTATTTTGATCAGATGTCTGATAAATTGTAAATCATTCCAAACACGGTGACCTGCAGTTTAAAATCCTATCCACACTCACACGCGCATGCACACACGCGCGCACACACACACACACACACACACACACACACACACACAGTTCTTACCCATCTCCGATGGTCACAGGTTGTGGGTTGTCCCATTTGCTGGGTTCCACCCAGGCCGCTGCGACCCCCATTAGGAGGAACAGACAGCGGGTCACCACCTGATGACAGGTGGCGGGGAAGGACGTGCCCCCCTCCTCTGACTCCCCGCGCGTCTCCCCTTGCTGCCTGCAGGGGGCGGTGGTGGAAAAAGTACTCAAATGTTTTACTTAAGTAAAAGTGACAATACTGCAATGCAGAACTACTCCGTTACAAGTAGAAGTCCCGTATTCAAAATGTAACCAGGTAAGGGTACCAAAGTTATCGGCAATCAATGTATGTTTTCTAATCAAAATTAAAATCTACCTAGTACCTAGCGCCACAAACACAATTAAATCGTTAATCGTAATAATTTGCGTGTCAATTAATGGTCAACTTAAATGTGTACTGGTGGTGGCAGCCCTACCATGCAGATGGGGAGTGTGGAGGTACCAAAGGACTCGTACACCTACCTGGGGGCTGCCTCCCTCTCGGGGCTCCCCGCGGTGCTCTGCATGCTGCTGGGGAGTGTGGAGGTGCCAAAGGACTCGTACACCTACCTGGGGGCTGCCTCCCTCTCGGGACTCCCCGCGGTGCTCTGCATGCTGCTGGGGAGTGTGGAGGTGCCAAAGGACTCGTACACCTACCTGGGGGCTGCCTCCCTCTCGGGACTCCCCGCGGTGCTCTGCATGCTGCTGGGGAGTGTGGAGGTGCCAAAGGACTTGTACACCTACCTGGGGGCTGCCTCCCTCTCGGGGCTCCCCGCGGTGCTCTGCATGCTGCTGGGGAGTGTGGAGGTACCAAAGGACTCGTACACCTACCTGGGGGCTGCCTCCCTCTCGGGGCTCCCCGCGGTGCTCTGCATGCTGCTGGGGAGTGTGGAGGTGCCAAAGGACTCGTACACCGTCACGTTCTGCTGCAGCTGCATCGCCTCCCGGGTCGCCATGAAGGATTCCAGCACCTCTGTAAGAGAAGCGGGTTGCTTTCGTGAAACCGGTGGTGCTTGTAATGTACACACCGTATCGATAGTTGGTAAAGTGGAAAAAATTAATAATAATAATATTAATCATTTAACACTAGGAAGTCGGAGCAGCCGTTCAGACCGATTTTGAGATTTAAAAGTTTATTTTCTTAGCCCATGGAGTCCAGAGAAAGTTCCCCTTGCATGACTTTGTCTAAATATTCGATTGAAATCATCTCTGTTTTTTTTTCCATTTGAAACGTTTTGTAAATATGATTTTAGGCATATATCTACTACTCTGTCGAAAATATTCCGGCCCTTTCGACCGATCTCCCCCATTAGCCGCACCCCTAAGGCTAATGGGGGAGATCGGTCGAAAGGGCCGGAATATTTTCGACAGAGTAGTAGTGAAATTTTTTCAGCCTTGCTAGTGTTAATAAATTCAGACAAAAACTACCTTTAGACTACTGTCCCTTTTTTGTGTGCATTTCAGGCAAACAATGAAGTATATAGGACTTAAAGGAATAGTTAACACAAAAAATGACTTATTTTCTATCAATTACACAACCCATGAAACCTTGAATTCATGGGGACTTTTGTTTTTGGAGGTGCAAAGATTGGCCTTTGTCTCTCCTTTGTGGGCTAAAGCATATCAAACTGAGGGGCCATGAAAAAAAATCAAACCTGTGTGAAGTGAGCGGTGGAACTATACTGTAATTGTTATACTGTACTGATGTACTGGTACTGTAGTCAGTGTGAAGCTCAACAGCAACACTTAGGCCAAGACAGACAGACACTTAAAAAGACTGGTGTTACACTAAAAACTCAGCTTCCCATCATGCACCTGTGCAGTGTGAATCTCAACAGTGCCACTTTCTCACTTGTTGTACATGAAAAGCTACATGATGGAGACGGTGTGCCCACCGCTCAAAAAAGGTTTCAGAGTCACTGGGCTACACCACTGAAATATGGGACAAAATTAATGACGATGCGTGCTTACCCGACAGGTACATGCGACTATTGTCCAGCGCGTCCTCCTCTGGCGTCTCTTCCTGGTTGTGTTTTGCTATGGAAGTAGAGAAGACCTGCTCCTCCACCTCTCTACCCTGATCTCCTGTTCCAGCCTGCTCCCCTGTGGCGCTGACCTCCAGTCTGTCCTCACCAGGGCTCTGGGAAGCCTGCAAACTCTGCAGTAGAAAGGACAAAACTTTTTTTTCTTCTAAAGACTGCTGTGATTTTTCTCTGCAACATTCTAATGCTTAAATGTATGCACCGTCGTACGATGGTATTGATCGTACTGTATGCTGAAAATAGCTGAGCGACAATCTCAGCACTAAAGAGTTGCGAATACGCTAGTTAACTTTTTGAGGAATGTGCAAGTGCTTTATATTAGCTGATCATTCAATGATAAATTGTGCCTTGAGATTGCTGGCTCAATCCTCTGTAACAGGTCTTCAAAATGGTCCTTGCTTATAGCCTGAAACAGTGAAGTGACGACATTAGGCTAATATGCAATGTGGCCCTCTGGAATGAGTGTGGAAACATAGTGGCCCTCTGGAGTGAGTGTGGAAACATAGTGGCCCTCTGGAGTGAGTGTGGAAACATAGTGGCCCTCTGGAGTGAGTGTGGAAACATAGTGGCCCTCTCCATCGTCACAGTTGCCCACCCCTGCCCTATAGCTAGACTGTGTGACACTGTACCTGTTTGGTGGCAGCCATAGTCTCAGCAGCTGCTATGCTGCCAATATTGTCTCTGTAGGCCAATAGGGTGCTTCTGATTTTAAAAACCATCTCATAGACTTTGATCAGCATCTGGCAGGGCTCATACCTGTCACAAAGCAGAATGGGAAGGCAACTTAGTTGTGGACAGACATTCCTTTGATTGTATACCCTCAACGTTGTGTACACTTGTAGGGCAGGGGTAGGCAACAGGCGGGCCAAAACTGTCCCCCCCCCCTGGCCCAGAAATAATATCTGGCCTGTGAGATAATTTGGAGAATACGAATTTGATCAGACCGACAGTCTCACATAATAATAGGCAAATAGAGAAACCATCCACACCTAAAGAAGGTTTATTATACTTATGAATACTGATACTCCATGTTGAGAGTGAAGCTGGCATGGGAGTGAAAACAACACCTGAACCCCTAGCGTTCTTATTCTGGGCAAGTGAAAATAGCTGATGTAGATGCTCTCAACACCTCACAATGCTTTATGAACCCTGTGGGGTGGAACAGAAATCACAGCACATCATGTCACATCAGTCACATTTAGCTGTGTTAATTAGATCAAGCAGAGACATACGTACATTAGATTATTTTAGTCACAGTGTCGACGTGTTTGAACCACTGACCTGTCCTGTGAACAGGCCACGTCCAGCAGTCCAGTGTGTTTTAGAAGAGCTGCCAGGCTGCAGCGACAAACCATTTCCAACAGAAGATCGCCCGAAGAGCCTCCACTCTCCCAGTCTGCTGTAAAAGCAGTTATTATCACAGTTATTATCACAATCACTAGACTTTCCTCTTTACTCCATTCAGGACGGGAACCCCTTTTGGTGTTTTAAGCGTGATGTTATACTTTAGCTATTGAAAAATAGCTTGTAGATCAGCTATTTTGAAAAAATCGTGAAAATGTGGCAAAATCTTTGAATATATATTCTTTCAGAGCGAACGTTTTTACTCAAATCTTTGCTTCTGGGAGGTCCCTGGAACAACATATTTTCAGATGGGGTCGGCGGCCAATTACATATATTTTTGGGGGTCATTGACATGAAAATGTTTGAGAACGACTGACATAGAAACATAGGTTTTTCAGAAAACTGTCTGGATTTAGAAGGCATTTGTAGAATCGTCCTCAGGGTTAACATAATGCATGCAAAACCCAATGTACCTCTGCTGAAAGCATAGTCCATCATCTTCTGCCACAGGGTGCTGGCCGGTTCCCTGGAGGAGCCCAGGGCCAGTTCCAACAGGGTGCTGGTGTCCTCTGTTAAATTCAGCTCTGTCAGCCTGACCTCACTGCTGCCCAGCAGCACCGCTTCAGTCAGCCACTTCATGTCATAGTCTACAGGACACCGTATGTAGAACAGGGCAGCATAAAGTCAGTGATTTATCAAAAATTCTTTAATATTTTGTGTACCGTTTTGAATTGTTTTTAACTTTTGTGCTGAATCAAATCAAATCAAAAGGTATCTTACAATTAGTGCCATCCAGATACATCAGCCATTATTTGACTTAATCGACGACATCTGTACTGTTTTCTGTACTTTATCGTTAGTATTATGTGTTACTCCTGTGTTACTCCTAGCTTACTCTTTCTGTATCTGTCCTGTGTTTCATAACTGCTGTATTGCCATGACAACAGACTTTCCCCAACAGGATCAATACTGTACATGTGTCCATCTGTCAGAATGAAACATAACATGGTTGAATATGCCAACTCAAACAGCGGATACTTCCTCGCAGCAACTCACACCGATCTCAAAATGTTGTGTGTCTAAACCCCATTATTTTCTATTAAATAATACGTAGTGATCAAGACTATCAAGTAAAATTTGAGACACAAAAATGGGTATTTCGGGGTGTGGTCGAAGCATGCAAGGGGTGTAAAGAACACAGCTTACCATTGCATTAGGGAACGTACACATGGTTACATTAAATGTGTTTTTCTGTCATAGTGCAATATATGGTGAAGTATTATAGTGCATGTGATTGCAACAACCCATGCATTAAAGCAAAAATTAAATCTCACTACTGAAAATGTTTGCATGACCAAGTCCTAAAAGTGCGATTTGTGAGCATGACAGGAGCCACCCCACACAGTAGCGCTGATTCCTAAACAATCAACACAGCATGTAAGATGATGTTTTAGTATTGTCCCTGCTGTCAACTAGGTGAAAACATTACAGATAGAGGCTTTAACCTTTGCTTTCATATGAGATTTCCGATCAAGACTATTACAGATTTTATGGAAGATGCTTCAGAACATTTTGCTAGTTTGACCACATCAAATGCTCTAAAATAATAACCAAAAATATTCGATCTATAAGAGGTTGTACCTTTGAAGGCATGTTGCACAGCAAAAACAACAATAGTCTTGACCGAAGACTACGTTTAACCAAAAGCACCACCAGATCTCTGTAGATTGTCCTACCCAGTTGGTCTCCATCCATTTCCAGACCATTCCTGAGGAGCAGATTGGACAGCCAGAATTGGGAGGCGTTCTCCTGGGGTGAGGGGGGCGGGCCCTGCAGCATGTCGCCAAGGCAGCGTCCAGTTGCCAGAGCCACCGAACGCTCAAGGTCCAGAAGCCACACCCACTTGTTCTCCTCCTGCTGCTGCTGACCAGATGTGTGTTCACCTTGTTCTGGAAGGAAATTTGGGATGCAATTGCAACATCCTTTTATCTTTGAATATGTAACACCTGGGAATTGAACCCGGTTCTCCCGCGTGGAAAGCCAACATATTAACCACTAAGCCAAAGGGATATCCTTATGACCCGGGGGATATATCTTCAGCCTGATGGCCTGGTAAGTCTAATACTATTACACACGAGGCCATCAGGCTGAACATATACATCAAAAACTGTAGAATCGGGTCCTCTGGTCCTCTTATGACGTCGTCACCCACCTGAGGAGGAGGATGATGATGCGGTGCTGTCTGGGGCTTGGAGCGGCTCCTCCTCCTCCTCCAGCGGCCGTCTGTCTGGCAGCAGACTGTTGAAGTGGTTGAGCTGCTCCAGCAGGGCCAGCAGCTGAGTGAGCAGCGGCCGCACCACGGCCAGCGGGAGCAGCAGGAGGGAGTACACCACCTGACACAGCAGGCTGCCGGCTACTGAGCTGTACAACACGGCTGGGAAAGGAGAGAACACATTAAGATCATAATAAAATAATAGCAGTAATGCAATACAGTGAGGACTTGAATAACAATAAGGATTTTATAAAAGCTCAACTAAAAGCAAGAGTGTATAAGTAGGTCTTGAGCTGTGCTTGTGCCTGTCGAAGGTATAGTGGGAGTTTGTTCCACGTCATCATAAGCAAAGAAGAAGAGCTCTCATACGGCCGACCCGGAAGTGATTGTCCTCCATTGCCCCGCCAGTCTCGCTCGGGACGTAACTCGGACAGCGCTAAGTCGGGTCTGGTGGCCTTCGCAACGCTCGGCACGGTGCCTCACGTGGCTCAAGGCCACCAGACACGGCGCGCCTCATCAGTGACACAAAAATACCATTATCACCCGTCACAATACCTGATAATGACATACTGAAACAGTGAGTATGTGGAAAATGTCCATACTGGGCCCTGATGACGGTTGATAACGCATATTCTATGCACTGAAACAGTCGAATGGGGTGCAGCGTACGGGCACGTGCACCGAGGATCGGGATGAAGTTTCTATGACATGGGAGTCATATGGGGTCCAGCCGCAGATAAGGTAAAAAATATTATTTTTAAAGATGGATAAATGCTCTTTAATCAAATCTCGTGTTCTCGTGAATTGCCAAGAAGGGTTTAATAGCTTTCCTCGAGATATCTCGAGGTTGGCATGGATTGTGTTACATACTCGGGGAGTATGTTTATAGTTATGAGATGATAAAGTAATGATTATATTTATATATATATATATATATCATATGATAACGGTTTATATTTATATGTGTATATATATGTATATATAATATATCATGAGTGGGTTGCATTGCACAGAGTGCTGATCAACACTTTCAGTCACAGGTCTGGTCTGCTGTGGGGCGTGGAGGCGGAGACGAACCATCAACCTCCTTGCTGTCTGCCCACCTCCTAGTCACCAGGAGCCAATCCAAGCTCAGAGGACTAACTGTGAAGACTACTTAGCTGCACCTGTGTCATGCACTCATTGGCATTGTCTCTCAGTCACCTCATACTGAGCAGTACTTTGTCCATGGTGTAGGAGCTAACTAAGACGCTCAAAATCTGTTTAATAAGTATAGGCCAGGGGCTAAACCTGTGTGTGGTCCCCTGAGCTTTATTTCAGTAATTGGTGGTTCAGAGCTAAAAAGATACAACTGATTATAATTATATATATATATATAGAGAGATATAATATATAATATATATATTTACGGCGTATGGGTGCGTACTTTTTGTAAATCTTTGTTAGGCAGTAGTTAGCGTAGACAGTTTAGGTAGATTGACGTTGTGTATATTTCATTTCATTCATTGGTTAGAGTTAGGTAAGAGTGTTGTGCGATACTTTAGAATAGGGCTAGATAGTTTTGATGATTTCTTTGAGTTGCCCCATATAGCCTGTCTTTTCGTTTGTATTTCCAGTTGTCCATCCTTATTGTTTGTTATTATTATGATACCTTATATTGATAACGTGAATAAATAACAATTATCACGCCAGCCGTGTTGCATCGTCTCCTTATACCCCTAGACCAGGAAAGGGGAATGTAACAGTTGGGGGCTCGTCCAAAGCACAGAAGGTACCGGTTTGGGAAAGTGCTGGCTGGAGTTGTTGTTTTATTAGCGGTATTGTGATAAGGTGGCGAAGATGGCATCCTTTGACCTCAATGTGTTCGTGGCCGATCCCTCCATAGGTGAGTTTGACAAGTGCCGTAAGGAGGACTTGGTAAAACTAGCGGACCACTATAGAGTCACGGTGAAGACTGGGGACGCAAAAAGTAAAATTAAGGACATGGTGTTCACGAGACTGGTAGAGATGGGTGTCCTGGTAGTTCCTGTGATCGCTGGGTTGCTGTCCGCAGCAGCAAAAGTAACTGACTTACGGGGGAGTTTGCCTCAGTCGCCTGTTGTTCCGCTTAGGGCAGATGGGCTTACAGCTGCATCTGTAGGGGGGACCGACGGGGCCATGAGAGGTAGTGAGGGAAAGGTGGAGGACGAGGGCGCGGCACAGCCGGTGGCACAGCCTCCGGTGGTGAGGCCTAAGGAATTCACTGAACCCCCACGACCGCGCCTGGGTTCGGGATCCTCCTCGGGTTCAGCTGGGTCCGACAATAAGTCTGTCCTACAGGGCTCTCAATTAAAAGTGCGCATAGCGCGCATTAAGCAGAGAGAGCGAGAGAGAGTGAAGGAACAAGAAAGAGAGTTCCAGCTGGCAGTCGCCAAAATGCAAAATGAGAAGGAGATCCGCATACGGCAAATGGAGTTGGAATGGGAGGAAAAAAAGGCAAGGTTGGCAGCGGAATCTACAGGGCAGCAGGCACCCCAGTCACGGTCCGGTCCCAGTCTCGGCGACACACCAGGTATGTCAAGATTTGATATAGCACGGCATATTGGTCTGGTCCCCATTTTTCGTGAATCTGAAGTGGATTCCTATTTTAGCGCCTTTGAGCGTGTGGCTACTGCCCTCGCTTGGCCTAAGGACGTTTGGTCCATACTGCTCCAGTGCAAACTGCTGGGTAAAGCACAGGAGGTGATGGCTACGCTCTCCGTTCAAGATAGCATGGACTATGTAATCGTAAAGGCAACCATTTTGCGGGCATATGAAAAGGTGCCTGAAGCGTACCGGCAGAAGTTTAGGCAGCTGTCCAAGAACACTAGCCAAACTTTTGTCGAGTTCGCTCGGGAAAAGGAGGCTCTGTTCGATAGGTGGTGCGCGGCAAGCAAAGTGACCGATTTGCAATCACTGCGCGCACTACTATTGATGGAGGAATTTAAGAGGGGCTTGCCAGATAGCATATGCATGCACTTGAACGAGCAGAGAGTGGTATCAGTGGGGGAAGCAGCTATCTTCGCTGACGAGTATGTGTTGACGCATAAAAATGTGTTTTATGCTTCAGAGTCAAGTAGTAAGAAAACAAACAAATCTGGTGATGCGCGTAATTACGCACAGACTCAGCGTTCGTCTGAGCAGGGTGGTGATAAACCGAGGGAGGAGCGCACTTGTCACTACTGCAAAAAGGTGGGCCATTTCATTGGCCAGTGCAGAACAAGACAACGGCACGAACAAAATGGTTCTAATACTAAAAGTATGGGATTGATCAGAGCGGAGAAAAGTGTGGGAACTGCTTTTGTGTGTGCACGTCCTGGTCCAGATTCCAGTTTTGATCCATTTGTGTTTGATGGCGAGATTTCTGTGTCACAGCATTCGGTTGAGCGTACTGCGGTACGTATGCTGAGAGATACCGGGGCCCAACAAAGTGTAGTACTAGCGGGGGTACTGCCTTTGAATGGCGACACGGCCTGCGGGTCCAGTGCAGTGATACGAGGGGTGGAAATGGGCTATATTTCTGCACCTTTGCACACGCTGTATATACAGTCGGCCCTGGTCTCTGGGTACTTTAATGTAGCGGTGCGTGATGAATTACCCATTGAGGGGATTTCATTTGTCATGGGGAATGACATCGCAGGTGGGAAAGTGTATCCTGTGTTGGAAGTGGTAGAACGTCCTGTGGTGGAATGTGCTGTTGAAAACGACACCCTGGCTATGAAATACCCTGAGGCTTTTCCAGCCTGTGTGATCACCCGTGCACAGTCATGCAAAACAGGGGATGATTCTGATTTGTCCGACTCCATTGTCATGCGCGCTCTTGCGAGTGACAAAACGTTGTCTGCCGCTCCTAAAGTGTTGACACAACTGCAGAGTGTTAATGCCAGGGGGGGGGAGGTAACTGGGGGTGGGAAAAATAATTTGATTCTGCCTGTAACGAGGGAAAGCCTTATCCAAGCACAAGGTGAGGATCCCACCCTAAAGAAATGTCTAGCTGCTGTGGTGAGCCAAGAGGAAATCAAAACAAAGTGCATGGGCTACTTTAGCGACCAAGGGTTGTTAATGCGCAAGTGGTGTCCAAACGGAGCACAGGAATCGGAATGGAGCGCAGTGGTCCAGATTGTGGTTCCATCTGTATATAGGCAGCAGGTCCTCTCGTTAGCACACGACCATGATTGGGCGGGGCATTTGGGTATTACAAAAACGTATTCCCGAATCCTAAAACACTTCTTTTGGCCGGGGCTGAAACAAGCTGTGTCCCAATATTGTCGCACTTGTGCTATTTGTCAGCTAACGGGAAAACCTAATCAAACTATACCTGCTGCGCCGCTCTGCCCAATTCCTGCTGTTGGGGAACCATTTGAGAGAGTCATTGTGGATTGTGTAGGGCCTTTGCCTCGTACCAAGGCTGGAAATCAGTACCTGTTGACCATCATGTGTGCTGCGACTAGATTTCCAGAGGCTATTCCTCTGCGCAACATAACTGCCACCTCAGTGTTGAAAGCTTTGACTAGGTTCTTTACTACGTGGGGATTTTGTAAAGTGATCCAAACGGATCAAGGTACTAATTTCCTATCGAAAGTATTTAAGCAAGTAATGGAAACTCTGTCTGTACACCACGTCATCTCGAGCGCATATCACCCGGAGTCTCAGGGGGCGCTCGAACGGTGGCATCAGACACTGAAATCCATGTTGCGTAAATACTGCTTTGAGGCTAAACGGAGTTGGGATGACGGGATTCCATTCGTGTTGTTTGCTGCTCGTGATGCAGTGCAGGAATCCCTAGGGTTTGCTCCTAATGAATTGGTGTTCGGACATACGGTCCGCGGCCCCCTTAAGGTCCTGAAGGACCAGCTGATGGCCGCTGGCGTGAGTCCCGATACCAATGTGTTAGATTTTGTTACAAAACTTAGAAGTCGGCTCGAGAAAGCGTGTTCTCTGGCTAAAGAGTGGCTGAGGGCTTCTCAGACAGAGATGAAGAGGCGTCATGACAAAGTTGCGGTTAAGCGCATCTTTAAGGCAGGCGATCAAGTACTAGACTTATTGCCTGTTCAGGGCTCTGCTCTATCAGCCCGGTTTTCAGGTCCTTTCGTGATTCTGGAGAAAATCAGCGACACTAACTATGTGATTGGAACTCCCGACAGGAGGCGTAAGAGCCGGGTCTGTCACGTTAACATGTTGAAGGAATTCCATGTGAGGGGAGTAGGGTTAACGGTGGTAGCGCCACGTTTTCCCCCTGCAGAGAGTGAGGATAGCCAGGTTAATTATGTGGATTTGCAGGCTGCAGAGGACGATGGGTTGGTGTTGCGAGCATCACCTGCACCCGAGGGTCGCCTCTGTAACTCGGACATGCTGATCAAGTTGCCTGACACTCTCGCTCACCTACGCAGTGAGCACCAACGTGACGTCATGAGGTTAGTGAGGGAATTCCCTATGTTATTCGGGGATGTCCCCACTCGCACCACCGTGTGCGAGCATGATATTGATGTGCAGGATGCACGGCCTATTAAACAGCACGCTTATCGCGTAAACCCAACTAAGCGTGCATTGTTGAGAAAGGAGGCAGAATATCTCCTTGCGAATAACCTGGCACGGACAAGTTCAAGTCCATGGAGTAGTCCTTGTTTATTGCAGCTTAAGAGCGATGGCAGTCCTAGATTCTGTACGGATTATAGGAGGGTAAATGCGGTAACGGTCCAAGACGCGTTCCCTTTGCCGAGGATGGAAGACTGTGTGGATAATATAGGGTCTGCTGCTTTTGTCACTAAATTGGATTTATTAAAAGGGTACTGGCAGGTTCCCTTAACGCGCCGTGCCTCTCAGATTTCTGCGTTTGTCACACCGGATCATTTTCTCCAGTATAATGTGATGGCATTCGGCATGTGTAATGCACCCGCTACCTTTCAGCGAATGGTTAATATTGTGTTGGAGGGGGTGCCAAATTGTAATGCATACTTGGACGATTTAATCGTTTATTCTGGGAATTGGCACGATCATATTGAACGCCTACATACAGTGTTCACCCGGTTAGCTAAGGCTGCGCTGACATTGAACCTGGCCAAGTGCGAGTTCGGCAAAGCTACCGTAACGTACTTGGGACGGCAAGTAGGTCAGGGACAGGTGCGGCCTATTGAGGCTAAAGTCGCTGCCATCACTGCCTACCCCGCTCCTACTACGGTGCGAGAGTTGCGCCGGTTTCTTGGTATGGCTGGATACTACAGAGGGTTTTGCAAAAACTTCTCTACGGTTGCCTATCCCCTCACCAGTTTATTGAGCCCTTCGAACCCCTTTATATGGTCTCTTGAATGTCGTTATGCATTTGAAACTGTCAAATCTCTCCTGTGTAGTGCGCCGGTCCTAGCTGCTCCCGAATTCAGTCGCCCGTTCTCCCTGGAGGTGGACGCGAGTGCTGTGGGCGCTGGGGCTGTCCTACAACAAGAGGATGTGAGTGGACTTGTCCATCCCGTTTGCTACTTCTCCCGGAAATTCAATAAGTACCAGGTGAAGTATGCAACTGTGGAGAAAGAGGCCTTGGCTGTGTTGTTTGCGCTGCAGTTCTTTGAAGTGTACGTGGGGTCTAGTCCGTTACCGGTGGTCTGTTACACCGACCACAACCCCTTGGTATTCCTGCAGCGCATGCGCAATCACAACCAGCGGCTCATGAGATGGGCAATTCTCATTCAGGACTATAATTTGGAGATTCGACACAAAAAGGGGTCAGATAATGTGATGGCAGATGCCCTGTCTAGAGTCTGGTAGAAATAGGGTCAAACTGTGTTTGATTTGGGGGTGGGGGTGTTACATACTCGGGGAGTATGTTTATAGTTATGAGATGATAAAGTAATGATTATATTTATATATATATATATATATCATATGATAACGGTTTATATTTATATGTGTATATATATGTATATATAATATATCATGAGTGGGTTGCATTGCACAGAGTGCTGATCAACACTTTCAGTCACAGGTCTGGTCTGCTGTGGGGCGTGGAGGCGGAGACGAACCATCAACCTCCTTGCTGTCTGCCCACCTCCTAGTCACCAGGAGCCAATCCAAGCTCAGAGGACTAACTGTGAAGACTACTTAGCTGCACCTGTGTCATGCACTCATTGGCATTGTCTCTCAGTCACCTCATACTGAGCAGTACTTTGTCCATGGTGTAGGAGCTAACTAAGACGCTCAAAATCTGTTTAATAAGTATAGGCCAGGGGCTAAACCTGTGTGTGGTCCCCTGAGCTTTATTTCAGTAATTGGTGGTTCAGAGCTAAAAAGATACAACTGATTATAATTATATATATATAGAGAGATATAATATATAATATATATATTTACGGCGTATGGGTGCGTACTTTTTGTAAATCTTTGTTAGGCAGTAGTTAGCGTAGACAGTTTAGGTAGATTGACGTTGTGTATATTTCATTTCATTCATTGGTTAGAGTTAGGTAAGAGTGTTGTGCGATACTTTAGAATAGGGCTAGATAGTTTTGATGATTTCTTTGAGTTGCCCCATATAGCCTGTCTTTTCGTTTGTATTTCCAGTTGTCCATCCTTATTGTTTGTTATTATTATGATACCTTATATTGATAACGTGAATAAATAACAATTATCACGCCAGCCGTGTTGCATCGTCTCCTTATACCCCTAGACCAGGAAAGGGGAATGTAACAATTGTGTTAATTGAGGGCTATATTCAAATGAGCCTAAAAACAAGACAGCAGAGAATGCATGTGGTTCTTACTGTGCAGCTTGTGGGTAATGTGACGGTCTGAGTTGCTCTCCTCCAACAGTGCGCTTGCCCTCCTGAAGGTCTCACCAGCATATGGTAGCAGCAGGCACAGGTGCTTATGGAGCAGCGCCACACTGCTGTCATCCTGCAGGACAGTGACATCAGTGGAATCATTCACTACATACAATTAGACAGTATGTCTATGCAACGCAAGGTAACGGTTTTATTTATTTTTTAACTTTTATCCCACGATTTTGCAACACATTTTCCACCCAGTGTCAAGTATCGAATGTGATCCTGGGCTCTACACACCCTAATTTTTTGGCCAAATGCAACGTCAGACTTAGCGGTAACAGGGGGTGCACGGCCAAAAAATGATGTACCATTGCAGGCACACAGAACAGCTCCTATTCAGTCTGTCTGTCTGTCTGTCTGTGTGCCTGGAACTAATCACATAAAGCAATGGATCGAACCGTGCAGTTTCTCGTGTGCACTGCCAGTAGGCCAATAAAGTAAATCGAAATATTTAACTACGATTTTAACCTGGAGTCAAAAAGAACTAATCAACGTGATATGATGTCAGTGTCAAAACGCTGTCTTCCCTGTTTTCAACCGACAGCAAAGTTCTGTTATAGAGTGAACCGATTGGTGTACCTCTATGCTGGTGTAGACGTAGCAGTGGGCCAGCAGGTGTTTGTGGAGGGCAGACAGCAGATTGTGGAAATGAGAGGGAGGATCAGTCTGTCTCTGACTTTCACTAGACTGCTGCTTGTCGCTGTTCTTCTCAAGTTCACCAAATGCTTGCTCCTGCGTGGGCACACATTAGCACAGCTTAAATGACTTTATGAGTGGGCCCAACACACAAATGTACACAAATAAAACGGCCCCATGAGTGGACCATAGACACACATTTACAAAATTAAACTAGAGAAATGTGCTCCTCGGAGCACAGGTCTCCGCCAGGGCAGTTAGCTTATTGTGAGGAAGCAATGTTTCACAGCAATTTCTGCAAACTTTGGCAGCCGATCAGGATGGAATATGAAAAATCGGACACATCCATTTTGATCACATCCCTATTATTATGTGCACAGATTGGCGTGATGTTAGGACAAAATCTGTAGGCGTAATATCAAAAGAATCGTTTAGCAAAAATCTGCCTCCTGGTGGCACTATAACAGGCCGATTTTTGAAAGAACTGGGACAGAGATTCTGCTCTGGTTTCCAGGGAGTGTGTGTGCACAGTTTCACGTTGATCAGGCCAACAGTTCCGGAGACACGCTGTCGGATGGACGGACAGACGGAGGCAAAACCAGCCACACCTTCGGCCTGGCGGAGACAATTACGTCACTAGACACACATCCACACAAATTAAATGACTTTGAGTGGGTTTTGATTTCCAATTATCCATTTAGCATGTAGTCACATTAGTTTCATACGTTTGCCCTGGCGGACAAGATTTTTCCATGAAAAATAATCAAGAAAGGAGCAAACATACGCAAATAAAGCCAAACATCAAGTTTCAGTTGGAAATTAATGTCCAATTACTCTAAACCTATTTGCTAATATAATTAGCGCTTTACAATGGTTCATTCATTCATACATTGGGAGGTGAAGCGGCGAACAGTCGACGCCAGCGTCCTCACTTCCCACATTCAGAACACCAATGGTGGCAGGCTCACACCGACCGACTCATTGGAGGCAATGTAGGGTTCAGTGTCTTGCCCAAGGACACTTCGACATGTGGACAGGAGGAGCCGGGATTAGAACCGCCGACCCAGGGATCATTGGACGACCTGCTCTACCTCCTGAGCCATAGCCGCCCATATATACATGATGTAAGCTGCTGAATGATGTATACCGTGTAGAAGCCGATGCTTAGGAGAAGGGTCCTGAGTAGAACCTCCACCAAATGGAGATGATCGTAGGCCTCAGGAAGGCTGGATGAGGAGGGTGGACAATCTGTAGGAATGCCTGAACCCGTCAGCTCCCCAGAGGTGCTGTATCCTAGTAGAGACGCTACGTGGCTCTGGTCCTGAAGGCTGCTTAGTACCATGTCCAACTGCAGACGCTAGACAAGAAATGGACAAAAAAGCATTTAGCATGTTAATAAAACAATTTAATAGATTTTTTGTCCACAAGCTCACAACACGTACCCTAACCCTATTTTCAGTATTTGTATGAGACACTGCTGTACAATGACGTATACAATAGAGCTTAATCGATAGTTGCAACCATGGTGTCTTTTTCCTTTTCAGGAATGCAACCTAGCTCTAGTGCTTACCTGTCCTTTGGAGAGGTTCTCCCAGCTCTCTGGGCCCTGAGGTAAGAGGGAGTGGAGCAATTCTGTTCTCTCTCTGAGTGGAGGGAGTAGTAGAGATGCCCCAGTGGACAAAGTGCTCATCACCGCCTGTGCACGCACGCACACAGTCACACACACACACACACACACACACACACACACACACACACACACACACACACACACACACACACACACACGATTTCCAACTTAATTTCCAATAATTCAGAAAGAGCTGATATGGTTTTGCATATTATGTACAATATAGCAGACCCTGAATCAGTTAGGGACCACATAGATCTACTGCTTTGACTGGTGTATATTTTGATATATACTTTACTTTACTGCAGTGCTTCTTAAACTTTTCTTTTTATGTTGAGAACCCCCAGTTTGATATAAATGGTAAATGGTGCATTTATATAGCGCCTTTATCCAAGGCGCTTTACATAGATTGTGCATTACATTCACCCATTCATACACCGATGGCAGCGGAAACCATGCAAGGCACCAACTAGCACATGGGGAGCAATTAGGGGTTCAGTGTCTTGCTCAAGGACACTTCGACAGTAACTCTGGGGGAGCCCGGGTTCGAACTGGCAACCTTGCGGTTCCCATCCAGGCACTCTACCCCTGAGCCACCGCCGCCCCTTATATGCCCCTGATATGCATTATTAGGCCACGGACCATTTGAAATGATTCATTTGATTCTATTTGTACATCCGTAAGGGTTCACTTGGTACCTGACTATTGATCCTTTTAGGTGGGACCCCCTGGAGCCTCCTGTTGAGACCCCCCTGGGGGTCCCAACCCACAGGTTGAGACGCAGTGGTGTTACTGTGTACCTGTTGTATGGAGTCCGGTACGTTGGAGTCCATCAGCCTGAACAGCAGGTTCCTGAGGGGTGGGCCCTGAGCCCCCAGGACCGTGGCACCAGTGCACCCAGCATGGGCCAAGGACAGGTGGATGGACAGCAGCTTCATACACAGCAGGACAAACTGCTGCTGTTCCCTGCAGGACCACACACACACCACTGTTCATTTGGACAGCAATTCTTTTGATTTAGTTCTGTTACCATTTTGGCGTTGATTGCGTCGTAATGGGCTGATTTTTGGTTGCATGCTGAAAATAGCAAATCTACAAGCGTGTGTGTGTGTGTGTGTGTGTGTGTGTGTGTGTGTGTGTGTGTGTGTGTGTGTGCTCACAACGTGTTAGCTTGCAGATCTGATATTTTTGCTGAATGCTCGCCCCCAGAATAGGGATACTAGGGTTGAGCTAGGCGCTAAGTGGTTAAAGAGTGATCAATAAAATGTAAAAGGTAAAATTATTTCATATTAGATATTGTTTCGTATCTAAAAAAAGTACACACGTTTTTTGGGGTGCTGAACTGACTAAGAAATCATTTTGAATGTATTACTAAGCTCTATTCTTAATTCGGACCTCACAGCATAAAACATAAGGGACACACTGCAGTTAAATATTAATGTAAAAGTTAAATTTTTGATGGGGCGCACCTTTTAGATGGGAATGGGGTGGGGGGGGTGTCATCTCCTATGCCGTCACAGTAGCGTTCCAGGAAGTTGCGCAGGTAGGTGAACGTGCTCTCTTCTAAATCCACACAGAAGGGCCGATGCCACGCCACCAACTGTCTACGAGGAAAAAGGGTTCACAGTTTGGTGCATAATGTGCATAGAGGAGATGGCAGCGTCTGACCTAGCCCCGTTTGGAACCTCACCGTCTGCTGTTAGCTCTGAGAAGAGGTTCCGTGGCAAGACATCCCTGCCACGGCTATCTTGTCATAGGTGATAACTGAACATTTTCAAGAAAAAGCCCTGGCCGTTGATCCTGAACCTTTTTTAATTCAAGGACCCGCAGTTTGATATGGTTAAAGGGATATTTCATTGCACTCACACTCACACTCACACTCACACTCACACACACACACACACACACACACACACACACACACACACACACACACACACACATACGTGTGTCTCAACGCAATGAACGCATAGCTCATGTCTTAGCCCATGAGATAATTTGGGGAACATTTAAAAGTAAACATGTAAGCAGATTGTTCCATTTTATCTGATCATAGTTCTATGGTAGCCAATCAACTAAACATAAAGAAGCACAAGTTACCTGTCTGTGGGGACTGCAGTCCAAACCAGGCTGTGGGAGGTGCCAGCTGTGATCTGTTGAATTGATACACCCTCTAGACCAATCACCTTCTTGGGTTTGGTGACGCGTGTGGTAGTGTGACCTTGGCCACACTGTCCCATGGCGTTGTTGCCCCAGGCGTAGACTTCATTCTCTGGAACAGAACAGAGAGAACACATTCTAGGACATTTTGTAGAGCACCCTCGAACCTCTATGCATGAATGATCCACTTACTGTACTGTACATCCTGGTGTGCCTATATATTTGGGTAAGTCATTTAGGTAAAAAACATGATTCACCGTATTTAGGCATACAATGAAATAAAATCACTTGTATTTATATTGGCCACATGCCGTCTTACGTTGTCTTTTAGTACCCTAAACCAACATTAAAGTCCATAGACTTGGCTGGAAAACGATTTACATCATACTGTAAGTAGCCTCGTGTAGCCATACTAATATGCAAGGGGCAATATGCATTGCAAAGGCTGATGGAAGGCTGGCTACACGAGGTTGTACGTCATAAGTGCTCTACACAAACATTGTAATATCCTCTAAGTCTATAGACTTGCCGGGCAAACGATTTACGGCATTAGTGCTCTAAACAAACCATAGACTTGGCTATAACAAAATCTTCAAAAGCCATGAATTGAAGGGGCTAGGGGCCCTCAAAAATAGGGCTTTTAACCATTTTAACTTTATTGACCTGTGTCGCCTAGGGTTTTGTACATGGCCCTGTCTTTTTTCAGATCTATGCCAAATCTCCCAAAAATCTACAAGCTAGGACTATTTGTGACAAATGTTCGCCTACAGTGAATTTAACACGTATCAGTGTTTATACAACTATAAAGCTCTTCAGATAATGCTCAAAGAATGGGTGATGGTCTGTCTGTAATGGTCTTACCATGGGACAGAGCCAAACAATGGCTGTCTCCACAACAAATATCAATGATCTTGGTGACGCCAAGTTCTTCGATGAGCCTAGGCCTCAGAGAGGTGGTGTCAGATGAGCCACAGCCCAGGCAGGGGCCACAACCCCATGCAAACACCTGGGGGGAGACACATAGCAGTAGTTTTCAATCTTTTTTCCTATGAAGGACCATTATTTATTTAGCATTTGAGCCACGGACCACCACTGTCCTTGGGCAAGACACTGATGACATTTAGCCTCTCAGACCCAAAACGAAAGAATATTTTGTTGTCCTTGGAAAAGATTTTGTCCACAATTGAATTCCATGCTGTATTGATGTTGGTACACCATAGGAGAGATAAGGCAGACGTTGATCAAAATAATAATAATTTGACATGCTCTAATTGTGTAGACTTCTTGTTAATGACGTAGAATAATGCAGGTGATTAAGAATAATTTAACTCTTGAGAGCGTAAAATTTGGTTACCAACTCTCCATCATTTAGCTGGGGACCAGTGGTCCCCTCAAGGACCACTGGTTGAAAACCTCTGCAGTATAGTGAAAGCATTTCGATGCCAACAAACACACAGTAATAACATATCTACATGAACTATAACATACATCCGAACTATGACAGGATGTTATGGCCTATGTTCAAGTAAAAGCAAGAAGGGTTTTGCACACCTCAAGTACCTTGAAAGGTCTATAGGTTTAATACCTACTGTATTAAATGTAGCCAACGGTACAGGCAAAGACAGTAGCAATTCTGTACTTCTCTTTCTAGGTCCAGGTAAAAGGAATGTCTACACTAGAAAAGTAAAATAGATAGGTATACATCCTATATTATAATGCCATGTTTGAATCTCACCTGTCCAGAAGAGGTGAGGGCCAGAGATGCCAGGCTGCCAGCACAGACCTTCCTGATGACAAATCCATGCAGGGCCTCTATTGCCTTGGGGCGATAGGCACGGATGGTGTCTCCATGGCCTAGTTTACCTGTCATCAACATACCATTGCTGAATACAACTACAAGACTCCTGTCATAATAGATCAATATGGGTAATACTTTGGGTGCTGTCCTTCAACAATAACATTTGGTTTCCGACTGTGCAAGGACTATCATCACACAGGATGTCTGGATTTCTCTCAATGCAATTTTTTCTAATCCAATTTATACGACATATGTAATGTTCTGCAGCACAGTTAGCCCATTTAGTACCGAGACCAGATTCTACAAATGTCTTTCTGAAAAACCTACATGTATGTTTCAATGTCAGTGATTATCAAGCTATTTCGTGTCAAGGACCCCAAACATTATATGTAATTGGCCGCCGACCCCCATAAGAAAATATGTTGTTTCAGGGACCCCCCAGAAGCACGTTCAAAGAATATAAAAATACTCTGAAAGAATATTTATATATTCAAAGATTTGTGACACATTTTCATGATTTTTCAAAAATAGCAGATCTACAAGCTCATAGCGCAGCACTTGGTGCCGCGCTATGAGCTTGTAGATTTTTCAATAGCTAAAGTAAAACATAATCCTTAAAACACTAAAAGGGGTTCCCGGTCCGGAATCGGTTAAATGTCATTTTGATGTAACAAAAAAACAAGAGTACAGGATGATTACATGCATGAGTTAACCTGGAGAGATGTGTTTAAGCATACCATTGTCTCCTCCTCCAAAGGACCACACAATGCGTCCATCTTGTGAAACGGCGATGGTGTGTGAGTTACCACAGGCCACCTGACCTACACCACTGATGTCCTTCACTAGTGTAGGTACGTTCCGATTGTGACTGTCACTAAGGCCTGTAACAAAGAGAGAGAGAGAGAGAGATACAGTAACTGTGATTTCTACGTTTTTTTTTCTTTCGTTTATGCATATAAGGAAAACTCCAGAAATAAAAAATACCTAGCCTGCCATAGTCCCCGTGTCCCCAGGTGTAGAGTTCTCCATCGTTAGTGACCGCAGCACTGTGTCTGTAACCAGCAGACACACAAACAACAACCTGGCCAAAGACAAACAGGTCAATCAGGAAAAGGTCACGTGGAAAGAAGGAGATATAACACTAAGATACAATTAATCACAAGCTACTGTACTTTCAATTGGTCCTTTCCGAAAAGCTAAAAACAGGCTTACTTTCCCTACAAGAGGTCCTTGTATTAGCTTGGGATATTTCTGCGTGGCACTATTCCCATGTCCCAGCTTCCCATGTTCTCCATCCCCCCAGCTGAAAACCTGCAAGATAGATCAAAATAAATACGGGATTGTGGGGGGGGGGGGGGGGGGGGTGGAAGATTTAGCAGTGATCTCCACAATGTATATACTGTAAATATTTGTTGCCTCATCTTAAATGCAGTGATGTACTGTAGTACAAGTACAACAAAATCATATTCTATAATTTGTCGTCTAAATTAATGGTCAATAACATCATTAACATGTGGCCTGTTCCGTTTACGTGAGGTCAAGAATCTGTCTTGGCAGGGGAAAAAAAATCCAGGTCATACGAGAGCATCTCAATTTAATTGTCATGACCCCACTCTTTTAACAGAGTAATCGTATGCTTTGAACATGTCACAGAAGCAACCCCAACACAATGGAAAGACTATATTCCCCCTTACCTCTCCCTCAGCTGTGATGGCTAGAGTGTGCCCGTTGGAGCCCTTTGAGGAGGACACCTTCTTCATGTTTTTGTGAGGCTCCAGCACTAGTTTCTTGGGCATGGACTGATTGTTGGAGTCCCCCAGGCCCAGACGGCCATAGCTGCCTTTCCCACATGCTTTCACCGAGCCGTCTGCAAACACTGAAAATGTACAATACTGGCCTGCCTCCAGCTGAAAGAAAGAGGTTGAGCTAAATAAGTAAGGAAGGTTGTGGCCAATAAATGAAAGATACAATCTTAACCCATTTTGACCTGAGTCAAGTTGACCCGATTCAAAAAATGTCTTCTACATCCTGACAGTTTTCTGAAAAAGCTATGTTTCTAGGTCAGTCGTTCTTCGATTTTTCAAAAATAGCAGACCTACAAGCTTGTAGCGCGCCACTCGGTGGCGTGCTATGAGCTTGTAGATCTGCTATTTTTCAATAGCTAAAGCATAACACAATGCTAACACCAAAATGGCTTAACATATCAGGACTATATTTTAGGTTAAAGCGTCCCCGTGCGATAAGCAGCCCCTACTGATAAACAAGGGCAATTACAATAACAAGCCATTGTGTTCAGCTCTCTCCCTCCCCTGTGGCCCGTGCCCTTGGCTCCCCATCCCTCATCTATCACAAAACACCCAAGAGACCATGGCACGCAAAGAAAGAACAACCTGGAGGCTCTTTCACTTTTGTTATCATGTCAAGTTAACCCATTTAACTTTTAACCTTATCTTTTACCCACTTTAACCATTATTTTAAACTTTAACTGTTGAAAAATAGCAGATCTACGGCACCGAGTGCCGCGCTACGAGCTTGTAGATCTGCTATTTTTTTTTAAATCATGAAAACGTGTGCAAATCTTTGAATATAATATATTCTTTCACAGCAAACGTTTTAACTCAAATATTTTTACCCTGAAACAACATATTTTTAGATTGGGTTGTGGCCAAATACCTTTCTTCGTTTGAGAACAAACTGACATACAGTAGACACAGGTTTTTCAGAAAACTTATGTCATGATTTAGAAGACATTTGTAGAATCTGCGGTAGAAAAACACGTTCCGCACATCCGTACTCTGCAGTGGTGGGCAGGTACTTAACCACTACGCCACCAGAGCACAACCCTGACATTATATTCAACACACACACACACACACACACACACACACACACACACACACACACACACACACACACACACACACACACACACACACACACACACACACACACACAGGAAAGGGCAGTGCCACGGTACTGTACCATCTGTGCATCGCTGAAGCCTTGTGCCAGCTTGGGCTGCAGAATCTTCTCCAGGGTTCCCTCTGCCAGCTGGTGGCTGCTGTTGCTGCCCCACACATACACCAGGACCGTATCATTCTCGGAGCCGGGTGCAGTCGTACCTGTACTGCACGAGCACTGGCAGTAAGAGGCCAAGTTACAGATCTGACCCATGCAGGGGAGAGGGAGAATAAGGCCATAGATCAGTGGTTTTCAACATCTTTCATTTCGAGGCCCATTATTTGTTCGGCATTTGAGCCACCGACCACCATTTGATGAGATTTAGCCTCTCAGACCCAAAACTAAAGAATATTTTGTTATCGTTGGATAACATATCGTTGGATAACATGCAAACAATCAAAATATCAATTCTTCTACGTTCTCTAATTGTGTAGACTTCTTGTAAATTAAAGTAATGCAGATGTTTAACAATAATCTTGAGTTAAAGATCTATAAGGGTCCATTTGGTTACCAACTCTCCATCATTTAGCTGGGGACCACCTGGAACCCCCTCAAGGACCACTGGTGGTCCCCGGACCACTGGTTGAAAACCACGGCCATAGATCATAGATCAGTTGTAGAAAGTAAACTATTCAAGTACTACAATTTTGAGGCACTTTTACCTTACTGGAGTATGTCCATTCATTTACCAAAACTTTATACCTCTACTCCACTACTATCTCACACGCAAATTCCACTACGATTATTTGAAAACCTTTCTTACTCGTTACTTTGCAGATTATTGTTACAAAACATGCATTAGCCACTAAAGTCATATTTTGTACCTCAGCTATTAAAAAATAGCCGATCCGTTGTGAGCGTGTGAGCAAATAGTCCTAGAAAACTATTGTGAAATTCATAATGAGTACGTTTACTTTGGTACTGTATTTTATGCCAATACTTTTGTACCATTACTCAACAATTTAACAAATGTACACATTTGAATACAGGCCAGAGTATTTCTATAGTGTGGTATAAAGTAGCTACTTTTACTTAAGTAAAAAAAAACGGAACACTACTTCTACCACTGATAAAGATTCAGATATAGGGTGGACAGTAAGAGTACTGTAATAAAAACACAAATCAAAATAACATTTTGCGAGTCCTTGATTTCTTACCTCTTCAAACAAACAGAGAGCCACCTGGGAGAGTCTACAGAGCCCATCTGCATCTTTCTGCAGCACCCGAGTATTGACGGAGTCCCCAGCGAAACCCTGAAGGTATCAAAACATAGCAAATGTGTTTGATCTCCTTAAACAAGTAAACCTTTGAATATCATAATATATAATCGTACTACGTACTATTATCTGAGATGATGATGACACAAGTTTAAATTCTTTATTAGGAAAGAAATACCCCTTGAGATGTACCATGTCGTTTTCGAGGGGCTCCCAACACAGATACATGTCACAATCATTATTGTACATGTAAACAACAATAAAACAAAACAAATTACATACAACGTACATGGACAGGACAGAACACTATTGCAAACCTTGAAAACCTTACAGCCTCATTACGGCATTGAATCCAATCATGACATAGTGTGTGTGTGTGTGTGTGTGTGTGTGATTCTGCCTATTGTGTAACATTGAGATATGGCAAATGTGTTTTTTTTTGCCTGCCTTTAGCAACTTAGTTATTATATAAGCATTACTGATTGAGGCTACAATAATCTCATTGTGCAAACATGTTGCAAAGGAACAATAGCCTTACCCACAATATGGATGTTGAGGTATTTGGTGAACATTTTTATATTTTGGACATAATTATGTGGACAAATTTGACTGAGGGACTGCCATTGCCATCATTTTTTCATGAACGCAGGGAATCATAGCATTAAATTGATATATTGGTTGTTCAGTTCGACCCAACAGTTTTGGAGATTTTGAAGTTTTGGCTTATAGAGTAATACCTTGCAGAAAACAGCGAGTTGAGAAAACAGGCTTGAAAGGTTCACTTCTGTGGACTCTTAACATTACACCTAGCTACAGTACATGTTTAAGTATGTATTTCATATTTACATGTCAATTCCGGTCTGATGTTTATTTCAGACATGCTCTAGTATGTGAAGAGTCTGCCTGTGCAATTAACTCATTTTGGATAAATATAAATAAATTCAGTTTTTCTCTGGTGAAAAGCTGGAGGTTGCACAATGGCAGGCTCTCAGTCAAAATCTGGTCACATATTGGACCAGCCCTACTGCATAAGTAAAAAAACACAAACAGACAGACAGAGAGACAGACAGACAGACAGACAGACAGACAGACAGACAGACAGACAGACAGACATTGAGCACTGCTGCTAGTGATGCTAAAACACACTTACATGGTTATCTGTTATCTGCAAAGTGTGACTGTGT
>NC_137883.1:25850150-25923609 GCF_963924005.1 Protomyctophum bolini | reverse complement strand
AACAGATCTGTTTATCATGTGTTGATGATGCACATTCTTGCCTTCTTCAATTATGTTGCTACACAACCCACTAGTCTAGAACCCTATGAAATGAAGACGGACACATATCACTCTAGCCCAGACGTACACAGTAAAGTAGTGTGGTTCACTCCAAAGAATGTAGGAGTTCAATTATACTGTATAAGCAGAGGTTCCCAACCACTGGTACTTGTACCACTAGTGCTACAGTACTTGAGCCCCCCTCTGTTGGTACACAGAGGAGTCGCCTGGAAAAGGAGAACAAAGACAAAAGTGGAATGAAATATGAAATATTACTACAGTACAGGTAAGGTAGTTCTTCTGACTGACTTCTGACTAAGCAATTGGTTAAAATAGGTGCTGAAATGAGCATGACAGCACACCTTGGCTTAGGAATGGAGCGTCATTGGCTTAGGAATGGAGCAAAAAGGGCAGGTACTGTTTACTGTATACGATCTTGTATTTTAACAAAATAAACAAATAATAAATGTTATTTATTATGGTGGTACTTGGATAGACAAATATTTTCGTAGGTGGTACTTCAGTATGAAAAGGTTGGGAATCAATGCTGTATAGGACCACCGGGTAGGGCTGACTCGTCAATACAGTATATGTGCGTGTTGATTTCCATGGTGGGGTCAACGACAGAGGGCCTGTCCTGGACTAAAGGAGGAACACACCACTGACACCAGTAGTAGTAGTAAAGGCATTTGTCGTGCCCCCCCCCCCCCCCCCCCCCCCGTGATCTTATCTACACATGTTCTGTTTCAGAGCGAAAGCTGTTATCGTTGCACATGTGGTGTCCCTTTGACACACGATCCAAACAGTGCAAAAAACAGCCATGGTCACCGTCACACACAGCGACCCAGCCTGTATGCTCCACATTCCCATCCTGCTTTGATAACTATCAGCACATTTTTGAGGGCTAACATTAAGCATGCAGCTAAAGGTCTCTATCTCTCTGTCTCTCTCACACACACACACACACACACACACACACACACACACACACGATTTGAAGATAGATTAATTTCAGTCAGACAGAAAGATAGCAACTTGGCCAATTTTATAACACAATGTTGAGCTGTAAAAAGCCAAAGCTAAGAACCAGGTTATTTTCATGCTCAAGCCAAACCACATTCTTATGTTCCTCATTGCCATTCATAGCTTCTATCGATGTGGAACATGCACAGCACACAGTCTCATATATGACCTACTGACTGACTGCCTCTTTCATTACGGTATTGTGCAGTCACATCTCTCCTGCCTCGCCTATGGCCTGCCGGCTACTGTATATGGTTTCCACTCTTGACAAAAATAACAAGAAGCAGTGATACAGCGAAGGCCTTGACATGACGCCTCCAGTTGTGGAGTGATCAAAGATGAGCAATTTAGGTCAATATTACTGCACTGAAAAGCTAACTTGCCATACACCTGCCAGGCTTTACACAGAACAGCACAGTCCCAAATTTGCAAACATGATTTTTAAACCATTGGTTCTCAAACTATTTCATGCAGGCTCGGCTCCAGGATATATATATATATATATATTTAGAGAGAGAAAATAGCAGATCTACATATCGAGCATATAGAGCTTGTAGACCGGCTATTTTCAAATAGCCGAAGTAGGTTATAGTGGTAAAAACAGATTTTTATGCTATACTGTATTAATACATTTTGCTGGGGACCCCCTAGGGTCCGAATTTAAACATCCAATGGCCAAATCGGAATGCAGGCCAGGCAAAATTAGATCAGATTATTAGATGAGAATCTGTTTCATGGCAGAAGATATTCTGAAGAAAGATGTCACCAGCCTTGAGATAATTTTCCAATGGTTAATTCCATAGGTGTCTGACATGCAGCATGATCTCTATATCCAGCAACTCTCTGCAGGCTGCAGGTACAGCTAGTAATCACACCCGATCACATTACTTGCGTTTTACTCACACCCTAATGTGAGTAAAGAGTAGACTATAAGGCTTCCTAATGTAGCACTATATACCAGATTGATTTCAGCAACTTCAGCCCTGACACATGAACGTGACGTGTGTGTGTGTGTGTGTGTGTGTGTGTGTGTCATACACAACAGTATGTGTGTGTGTGTGTGTGTGTGTGTGTGTGTGTGTGGTGTGTGTGTGTGTGTGAGAGGGGGAGAGAGATACCACACACACACACACACACACACACACAAAAATCAAATAAAAGCTATAAGATTGCATTATCCACCTACGTTATCAGTGAAACATACTGAACTGACATGCAGATACTAAAATATACGTTATAGTAACATTCTGGCTAATAATGTGAGTTGCCTAACATTAGCTGCCTAGCCTGTTGGGAGCTATTTTTACAACATATTGGCACGGTTCTTAGTGCTATCGTGACAGCTGATGTGACAGTACATAACAGTAAATTCCCCTTGTCATTTTCCACCAGTATGACCTATATAGCGACGTGCATTCGACAACGACACGATTGTCTTTTTATAGCCATATTACACACAAACATACACTGTACAGATTCCCCCGGTGTTTCGGTTCGTGCTCTCTGCATCTAGCATGCTAAGGCAACGGCTAGCTGCCTCCTGCAATGCAAGCTAATCCGTCTGCTAATGCTAACGTTGCGTTGCATTAACCTGACGTTAGTACAGTATGGTGAAGGCTTCTGCGTTTAGTTGTCACCTCGCAGCGACATCACTCCTCTAAAGGTAACACAAACACGCACACCACCCCAGGCGTCTTCATGCAATAAACATCTGACTGACGACCACCGCCTACCTTTACTGATGGACTTCATTGTCCCAAGAGGAGTAGAGTCTACAACGGTGTTTCTCAACCAGTGGTCCACGGACCACTAGTGGCCATATGGCATAATGACAGGTGGTCGTGAAGTCTAAGATCCACATGATGGAACGGACGCTGTGGTAATTCGTGCAGGGCGTTGCTGAAAATGAGCACCTGTGCTCAGCTACTTCCCTGGGTAAAAAATAATAATAAAATAAAATATTGTGAAATGTGCAGGGCTGCTAGGGCTTCGGTTTCTGATGTACTTCTGAACCTCAGGATATTATATCAGCTTCATTTGGATCATGGCACATTTAAAAGTGCACTGCCTGCAGTACCACCCAAACTGTACAGTGTGCAGTATTTGACAGTGTCATATTATATTCCATAGGCGGCAGGCCTAATGTTGTTATTAAACCGCTCTGGCAGCATGTCACATATTTTTAAATGCAAATTTTGGTCATGGGTGGTATGTCCAATTTGATTTGATACTGTAGGGCAGGGGTGGGCAACTGGCGGCCCGGGGGCCACATGCGGCCCCCACCTTCACTTAAGGTGGCCCTCAGGTTAATATCAGAATACTGATATAATATTGGTTCCAGCTGTTTACAATTCCATGACCTGCTTTAATTACTTCAGTCTAAATTAGTAGCTCAATGCTCAACACACGTATAATTAAAGGCATTTGAAATGACATAAACATGTACATTTTCAGGATTCCAATAAGAATATAGCAAAAATAGCCGATCTACAAGCTCAATTGAGCTTGTAGATCGGCTATTTTTGCAACGACATTAACATATGGCCCTATAGGGAGTGAGTGTGGAAATATAGTGGCCCTCTCCATCGTCAAAGTTGCCCACCCCTGCTGTAGGGGATATTTCTCACATCTTGGAGGAAAAGAGAGACAATTGATTGATTGATTGATTGATTGATTGATTGATTGATTGAAGTATTTATTAACAGTTTGCAGAATTACAGTACATTTCAAGCACAACTCGATACAAAAACTGTTAGCTGTGGACGACACCATAAATGGCATAAAGCATTACACTTGTTTACAATAGTGCCCGCCATTTTCAATTCATCAAAACATTTCTATATAGCCAAAAACAGGAAATCATAGAGGAGTAGCTATGGACCAGAGCTAATAGAGGAGGTAAAAAGGGGAAAAAAACATATAGGCCTACAGTGAGGGGAAAAGGGGGTGGGTGGGGGTTCAGGTTTTATGGGGGCCAGTTTCGAATTGCAGCCGTCCGTAGGTGCCCATTGAACTGAAACAACTGAAAACCTTTGATGCCTGTCAGTCACAATTGTGTGACAGGGTCTCAATTTGTGGGACGCCTGAAAAGTGTTGAAAATGTGGGACTGTCCTACGCAAAGGTGGACGTCTGGTCACCCTTAAAGTTCTACTATACTGATTACTGAATGCGGGCATGGGGCCTCATTCAGTTATAAACTAGAAAGGTGCGCTCCGCTCAGTCATGGATGGGGCCTGACTCAGAATGGTGCGCTCCGGCCTGGGCCATGGTTCAGTGGTCCAGGCACCTTGGCTGGTAATCCAGTCTGGCAGTGTGCCGCGGGCTCGACTCGATCCCGACGGCCCTTGCTGCATGTTTTCCCCCCATCTCTCTCCCCATTTCCTGTCAGTGTACTGTCTGTCTTTCCATAAAAAATAAAAAATAAAGGCGAAAGCCACAACAAAACCAGACAGCCAGACAGCCAGACAGGGAGGAGCTGAGGTGAGGTCAGGTGAGGTCAGTCCAGAAGGAGCTGAGGAGGGATAAGAATGTATGGAGGAGTGCAAGCTCCAGCAGAACAACAGCAATGACTGGAGGAGCCATAATATATAACACCAGACATCATTGCATCATTAAATGCAATGTAGACAATTCAGAGTAACACAAACATTGATGGCGAAGGTGGGGACACAAATTGTGATTGGCCGGAATGAGAAAATATGTACGATGATAAGAGCGCCCCTCACTTCACACGGGTATTATTTTTAATGTTTGTTTCTGGCACTTATGGCGTAAATCGTTTGCTAGCCAGGCTTTAATGTTTGTTAGGGCACTAAATGACGACATAAGACGCCATGTGGTCGATATAAATACAGTGGTCGCCCCTCACTTCACACAAGGGGCGCTATCCCCACATGTCTCATATTTGCCATGGACACTGAAAGGAGAAATTAGGTCAAATGTCCACCAAATATGACGTAAAATGTCTTCAACACAAACATTAAATGCCATTGACAATGAAGGGCAAATTGCGTGCGTGCGTGCGTGCGTGTTGTGTGTGTGTGTGTGTGTGTGTGTGTGTGTGTGTGAGAGAGAGAGAAAGAGAGAGAGCATAACATATTTTATTGTATTGTATTGTATTGTATTGTATTGTATTGTATTGTATTGTATTGTATTGTATTGTATTGTATTGTATTGTATTGTATTGTATTGTATTGTATTCTTTGTTTGGCTCGTTGTTTTGCAGGTGTGGGTGTACTCAATCAAAAGCAGTTAAATGGCAAGTAAATACATTCATACTCATTTGTACACCATTATTTAACATGATAACTATGGATTTCTTTCTCCAAAAGGCATTGTACATCTAAGTCCATAAATAATTTAGGGAAAAACCCATTGGTGAATTGTATGAAGATTAAACTTAATTTCCAGTATCAAAACGTTACTGTTTGTTACCATATAGGCAGGTGTAAGTCACTACAATGTAAGTCTGGGTGGCATTGAGGTTGACTTTCCTGCCACTTAGCGCTCTCTGGTGCTGACTAGGAGTACTGCAGGCTGTCTCCCCAGAGTCGAGATCACAGGCTGCTTTGGCTCTGGCTGGATGAGAGAAACACTATCGGTTAGTATTCATCCCAATGCTAGTCTGGATAAAATAAAAATGGAGGATTTGAAATTATTCTTAGTGGCAGGTTGTTGTTGTTGTTGTGGCACATCAATTACTGTATATTGTATAATTACTGCAGAATGCACTAGACTAGAGCAAAACCACAAGGTCACCAAAATTGGTGCTAATACAGAAATCTGCAATTGGTGATGGGTCTCAAAGTGTGGTCACATGTACCCTCATGGTAGCCTGGCTAATAAGCCAGACCGAATCAGCCGTTGGCAAAAGAAAATTGCCTGCCATTTAGCATCTTCGTGAATCTACTGTCTCTCTGGATGCGCCCAGAGCGCATGCCAAAGGCATGCCGTTGCTTGATGTCCCAATGTCCCATTGGCCAGAGGAGGCAGACGAGGCAGCCAATCAGGCTAGGCCATCAGTATGACTAGGGCTAGACTAGGTTTTTTTTCATGAGCTTTCATTAGTCAGGTTTCACCTGACAAAAAGTGTACACTGTGTTGTACCCTGCCCTTCTTTCTAATTATTTGTTCAACCCAAAAAAATAATTTATTGTCATGATTTGTCAGGAGCCGAGTTGGCTTTGTCCAAGGCTTAAATGTCTTTAAATAAATATTTTCTGAAACGAAGTGCCCACGTCATTCTGAAAGGGGATGGGACTGCAACTCTCTATAGGCAGTTGGCCAAGGGAGAGGTTAAAAAGAATGTTCAAGGTGTAATATTATTGGATTAGCCAGGTTTATAATGGTGATATAGTTGAATGTCTGAGAAACAGTATGGTTGGATTTTTGTCTACACTAGGAGGTTGTCTGGTATAATTGTAAAGGAAGACTATTTTAAATGGCCTGGTAGGTTAGGTATTTTTGGCAGATCTTCCACACCAGCAATGGACCCTGCTGAACTGCCCAAGAATTGGTAGGTTCTGCTTCAAATTGTCCATGAAGTAGAGCCTGGCAGACAGCGCAGCATGTCAGTGCGGCGAGCCTGAGCAGACTGCCGACCACACAATAGAGGGTAAGCGCGTGACATCATCATCAAACCCGGAAGTTATGTGGGAATGCAACTGAGTGGCAAAAAACTACTTGTTGGCCGTGACAGTCCAAAACATCCATACAGAAAAGTATTATCCGATTGCATTAAACGACATTAAACAATGTTAAACTCACTTTGCCACTCACGTTTCCACTTAAAGCATGCGCATACCCTCTATAGACCACCTTCAGAGGCCGGCCTTTGTCAAGGGGGACCATCAACTGACACACACCAGTCAAACAAGTTGTGAAACTAATATCTAGATTAGAACAACTGCATGTCATTTATTGGCTAAAATGTATCAATATTTTATAGACGAGCTGTCAGATGGACGTGTTTCTCCACCCCGGCTTTCACCTCTCTCTGAGTCCTGGCTGGTCGACATTCTCACTCTAGTAGTAATACAGTATAATGATGGGTTGGGGAATCATCCGACTACCTGTCAGACGTTTGACATTGAAGGAATGGATCTCCCATCACGTTATTTTACAACGGTCCTCCTGCCCTCACTGGAATGCAGAAGTGCCTTTCTCACTCCCAACTCGGTTGACAACTCCGCTAAAACACATAAAACACGGTTATGGTTAAGAATTAGGGTAAGTGGTCATCTGCAGGTCATCTGCCATGGCAGGTTTGGGAATCGATATATTAATAGCTCAGCCTTTTAAGAAAATACAACTCCCTGATGAATAAAGCCACAATGTAATTATATTAGCTAATAATAAATTATGTTTGGGTTAGGCAGAAGAGGAGGCAGGAGGGAGTAGGGACGCTGGTGGCAGTCAGATGTGGGTGCCTCCATGGCTGACAACAGGGGGCAGAGAAAGCAATAGCTCTATGATACAGACAGCTTGGAAGAGCAGCCCTGCCTTTGCATAAGGTTGTGATTGGACACCTGTTAAAAAGTGCTCCACAGAAGTTCTCAACTTTTAAAAGTGATCTGGTCGACCAGATGAAGGTCGCCTTTTGGTCATTTCTCATAAGGTGTAATGTAAAAAGGTGGTGGCGGTGCCTATATTTCTTTGAAGGCACCTGGTGTGAACATAATTATAATTTATGGCTTTAGCTTGTTTTTCGGATGGGAGACGGCAAACAGACTTGCAATGTGCGCACGCACGCACGCACACACGCACCCCCCCCCTCCCCCCCCCCCCCCCCCCACACACACACACACAGTGTCATGTTCAGACGTAAATAGGGTGGTATTCTTGAGGTGTCAGTTTCTTGCGGCAGGTAGGACAGCTGTGGTAAGATTGATGCAGCAAATCTCTGATACACCGACTGCAGAACACATGGCCACAGTGAGTAGAAACCACTAGCCTACCACTGCTTACAATCTCTGCGTAGGTATCCATACACACAGGGCAGCTGATGGTACCCGGAATCACCCTGGTTCTACTTTTCTGGTCATCTCCATCACTATTGTCCACATAACTCTCTGCACTTCTGGTCTGAGGACGTTCATCGACCCCCATACCAGAGTTATTGTTGTTGGTCAGGTCAACAATAGCAGGGTCGCTCTCTAGGTTGCCTAAAAACAGTCTATTAACTTCATTCGCCACTACAGAGTCGTAATTGTTAATATCAGGGTCCGATCTCAAATTTGACACACGACATACACAGATATCACATACCTGTATATCACCATATGGATGCCGACAGAGATCATCTGGGTAGCGGTTATCCAAATGTGCTATACAAGTCCTTATTCTCCTTATCGTGTCTCTAATGCTATGTTGCACTTGTTGTCGCAATTGGTCATTTTCCGCTCTCATGGTGGAGATGTGCTCTCTGGCCTGCTCATGAATAGGGGTGGAGGTGCGGAACCTGCTGGAAAGGCAGTGACCCTCGGTGTAGCCTCTACAGTCAGGTGAATGATGTCTGTCATCTTGACGATAGTGGTGATCATCATGATGGTGGCTGCGATTATGAAGTTGGTGGCGACGATCATCGTTGTGGGCTCTCGGATTAGACCGCCAACAGGAGGCCTCAGGCTGACGGTGGCTATCCCTGTGGTAGCAACAGTAATCATGTGAAGAACAGGGCTCATCATTGGTCATTTCTAGTTTCCTTCTGTCTCTAATGCGTTTTTTCACTTCTTTTCGCTGCAGTTGCCTGGTGACCTCATAATCTGTAAGGTATAATGACTGGTGGCTGTGCCTCTGCGGCCGGTGGTCCACATCAAGTTCTAGATCCCTCCCGTTTGGCCCGATTCTGAACATCCTATTCTGAAATGGCAGGATACAGTTTGTGGATGTCATCAACATGTGTCTCTATGTATCTAACTTTAAAGATCAGGTTTTATCTGGCTGTTTAGACATTTCCCCATTTATTTTATACACTCTTGCTGGAGATGTCCATATTTGGATAGAAGGAAGCCCTATTTAGGCACAGCAGTGGAGGACACATCATGACAGCCCCAATTAACAGAAGGTGCAAGATCAATCTCGGTCAAATTGGGAACCTCACAGTTGCCATCCGGCCACTCTACCCCTGAGCCACTGCCGCCGCCCCGTCTGCCATCTGGCATATAAATATATGCCAGAGATCCTGTACTCTCTGTCATCATATTTATGACAGATACAGGGCAGTCTTCTGGGAATTGCCGCAAGGTGGTTCTGGACAACCGCTGATCCAACCGACTTCCCATTCTGTGCATACAGTTCATCACTCCATCAGGTACCGTATGTATGCTGATGAAGATTGTTTGAAGTCGATCGGTCAGACGGTTCTCAATTTAAATTGCCCAAATATTTTCTTTTCACTGCAAACCATGCTGCTCTCCATGCTCTCCCCTTCTCTCTCTACACACCAATGACTTCACCTCATGGACTCCTTGTCAAGCAATCTCAACTTCAAGTTTGCCAATAGTATAACCATATATGGAGTTCACCAATATCAACGCAGATTGACAGTTTTGGGCAACAGTTACAATAGGTAGTGCCTGGATATGAATGCCCATAAAGACAAGCCTGATGTCACAATACTGACATCTTAGCTGAGTCAGAGTGAAAGGGGGAGAGCGGGAGAGGTACAAGAGGGAGGGAGTTAGAGAGCCTGTTTCACGCTCATTCTATGCAATAAGCAGGCCAGAGAGGGGGAGGGAGAGCTCGGACGATCAGTGTGAGAACCAACACGTTATCAGCCTAAATATGGACATATTTAGCTTCCCTCAACTTCCACACTAAGTATGGAAACAGTCTGACTCTGATGGTTGGAAGTGCCATATCTCTGCTGTCAGAAAGAAACCAAGAAACCAGAAACTCCAAAATGTTCATTCTGTTGTGAGTTTGTGACTTTATATATTGTCAATTAGTTGCATGAGAGGAGGGGGGGAGTTGGTGGAGTTACTGTAGTTGCTTTATTAGCAGGCAGTTAGAGGGGCCAATGGAGTTAAGAGGTTTTGTCTGAAGCACTTTTTACTACTTTTCATTGGTTCAATATTTTATATATAATTTTATAAATTTTATAACCACCTGATTTAAAAAAAATCTGGTGGTTTCCTCCCGACAGCAACGGTATTATATCATGTTCTGCGTGTCTGTCTGGTCAGACGTGCTAACGCAGACCGGTATCACCTGGAACTGGTCACCTGGAGAGAGCCTGAGGTCTGAGGATGACCTCTGACCTGTGGATCAGTTTGTGTTAAAAGACTGAATGCATGTGACTGTTCAAAGTGCTCAAGCTTCATACATGTAGCCTACATTTTATATTTGTGGTTCTTGTGTGAACCTCAGGTTGATTGAAAGACGTTCTAGACCAATGATTTTCAACCTTCATCATGGTTATTATGCATTATTATAATAATCAACCCACCAATCCATTGTCAATTGATTTTTTCAATCCTTTTGACAGACATTCAATACAAACTCTATAACATTTTTTTTAGAGGACAACCTACATTCCATGACCATACTGGCTGCTGTCTTCCACGACAATGTGGTCTGATTAGAACACAGACAGGCAGATGCAGACATGATGGGCGAAAACATTTAGTAATCTGAGCAGATAATAACTAACCTGACATCTTTCAGGTCACATTAATTTCAATTCCTGGATGGCAGTTCAGTTCAGTGTGTTAATCCCACTTCCATACCGGATTTCTAAAAAGGGGCAGTGGTAAAAAAGGATGACAACACCGGATTGAGGAAATTGACGAGGGCAAAACCATGTGCAAAACAAAGTTGTTCAATGCTGATAACTCTGCAACCCGAGGAGCCATAGGTCACTCCATTCAAGACGCCAGAGGTGGTCGCTTCTCTGTCCGGGACAAATCACTTGCCCAGATCGATTCAGCCGAAAAGACTGGAGAAACAAAGCGACCCTCCTCCCTCCCGCACATCCATGCACGATGTCTTTTCTTCTTCTCACAGTGTTGTCTACAATAATAGTCCAAGATGTCAAGGCTTGGGGCGCGAATGTCAAGTACGCAGTGAACTGCCCGGAGCGATGTAACGTTGAGCTGTGCGGTGGCACGCAGCGCTGCAGACGGACTGTCCTGGATGACTGCGGCTGTTGCCAGGTCTGTGCAGCGGGCAGGGGGGAACACTGCTACCGCACAGTGTCGGGGATGCACGGGGTGAAGTGTGGACCGGGGTTATTCTGCGAGTTCTACAAGGATGAGGATGATTATGGAGATGAATATGGAATTTGCAAAGGTAGGCTATATTCACACACTGACTGGTCTGGCGCACCTGCTGCTGCACAGCAGATGAACGTGTTTGCTTTATGTGCTATATAACATGCCTGATAAATTCAGTAGGCTACTTGATTTGTTTTGTTTTTGTAAATATTGTAGGCCTATGAATATGATAAGCGGTTTGTGTAGGTCAATTCGGATACCCAAAAGGCTTTGGGTATCCGAATCCTTAGCCTAAACCTAGATATGCTTAGGCCTTTGTCACATTTTTACATTAGGCTTGAATTACACTTTCCTTTTATCTGGGCTGCCGTATTATTTTATATATAGGCAGCCAAAAAAGGCTTAAAACAACAATTGCACTTGGACAGCCTGTTCCTGACTGCAGTAGCATAGCTAATTCAATTGTATAGCCTATAATAGTCTCAAGTGCATAAATTGTTTTAAGCCTATATTTTGGTTGTGTTTTTTAACAGTAGACTATTCCAATAGCCTATAATCCAAAAATATCAGCTCTTGCCGTTTTTTATCAACTCTGATAGAGGATATGGAAGCCCTCTGGAGGTCGTGTAGCCCATATATATAGCCTATGATGTGCTTTTCCACAGATTGCATGTATGGAACCTATGGGATCGAGTGCCGCAAGACATGCAGCTGCAAAGGAGGCATCTGTGACAGGGAGACTGGGGCTTGTCTCACCTTTAAATTCTTCTCCAAAATTGCAAGCAAGCTCAAGACTCAATCCCATGAAGGTATAAGGCTACTGTCCAAGTAATTGTGGGGGGAAAAGACAGCCATACAGGGATACATTCTGAGATAGGCTATAATCTTTAATCCTTATACTGTATGTACATGATTAGCCTGGCTATAGCAGTCATTTCAGGTCGTAGCAACGTAACGACTTTTTCATGATGCATGCGTGTGTACAAAATGTAAATGTGATTTGATGTATTTCTTCATTTGCCTTTGCAGGAGGAGGTGAGCTGGGCTCAGGAGAAAGTCAGGATACAGAGATGAACACAGACACACCTGCTGCTACAAAATGGCTCAACCCTCGCTGACATGCACTTTCACGACTGAATCAGTTCAGTGTAAATGTAGCATAGTATTACTATTAACTTATAAATGATTGAAGTATATTTTAATATGTCAAAAGAACAAACAAACTTTTGTACTGCTTTTTGAAAGTGTATTTTGTTTCTTTGAAATTTTTTATTTTTATTTTTTATCCCTGTGTTCCGATAAAATAAGAAGGCTATGTCAAGAAAAACTGCAAATGATATTAGTATATGTAGAGTAAATTAAATTCTCATTGTCATTCATTTTGTTGAAAAGTTGAAACAAAGCAACAAAATAAAGTAAGAAAAAGTGGAAAAGGTCATAGGCCTATCTATGTATAGGCCTACACCAACCAATGTACAGGAAGCTCCTCCTAATTAAACCAAAGTTATGGAAAGAAAAACTTTACTGGATATATAATCTACATGTATTTCCATTACTAACAATGTTCAGGTTGAAATAAGTAGCCTACACATTAACTAATTAAACAAATAATAATAATAATAAATCCCTATATGTAATTGAAAGCTTATGGGCATATGTAGAAATGATCAATTGGACCTGGTTCTAAATTATGAACACAAGGACTTAAAGGACACCGCCAGACAGTGGTATTCCATCGGTCCACTGACATAATCCATCATCGTTAAACTGTGGTTACTAAAAAGCTATGAAACAATACTGTATAAAGCCTACAATGACTAATGTTGCAGCATTCAATACTTAAGCGTTGTCGAACTTGGAGGATCACTTTGTGCATTAGCATGCATGTTTTGGAACCATGTGGTGCCATGGTCAAAAATACAAAACACTGGTGTATCCTCGAGAGCTTTGTGAGCAAGGTTTAAGGTACCTAATCTGGAAGTTATAATATGATCCCACTATTCTAAAGGATTGGTTTGGGCTTTTCTTTATTTGTGTTTTATATTCCTATCCTTTATAATCATGTGTACACACAATGTAGCTTTTACATTGATACATTTACCACCCTGCTGCATTTTCTCAATGCTATTCTGGAGCGAAATATTCTGCAAAAATATCTAGTAGTTAGTAGTTAGTGTACAGGGGGAAAAGGAGGATCCCTGGGGGACACTTTCAATATAGGGTTTGAATTTATTGTCTTAAATAAAAAAACATTTGATAACAAAAAATATATACAGGGTTTGAGTGGTTGAACACCATATAGCAGTGGTTTCAACCAGTGGTCTTTGAGGGGGTCCCAGGTGGTCCCCAGCTAAATGATGGAGAGTTGGTAACCAAATAGACCCTTGTAGATCTTTAACTCTTGAGAGCGTAAAATCACATTTTACACAAGAGTTAAATTATTGTTAAACATCTGCATTACTTAATTTACAAAAGTCCACACAATTAGAGAATGTAGCATAATTGTTATTTTGATTTAGGTTTGTTATTTCTTCTATGGTACCACATCAATACAGCATGGAATTGTGGGCAACATCTTATCCAACGATAACAAAATGTTGAGGTTAAATCGAGGCTAAATCTCATCAAATGGTGGTCTGTGGCTCAAATGTCGAATAAATAATGGACCTTGATATGAAAAGGGTTGAAAACCACTGCTATATAGCCATATGGCCATCACACAGGGCTAACCTGTCCAAAACACATTCTAAAGATCCTTCATAGAATATGGGAAACCGACAGTAGTCAGACGTATATGTTCTACTGAAAACAATGTTCACAAACCATGTTCTTTCTATCAGATTTGTACTTTATTTTGCTATTAACAAATTATTTTTGCTTGGCTCTAGTATCTACAGTATGCCAGTGGTGTGCATCCCTGTTAAGAAATGCAGCTGCAACTCTGAGCTGCTCTCTAGAAATACAGCTGCAACTCTGAGCTGCTCTCTAGAAATATAGTGCAGAAGTTTATAAAAAGGTTGGGGAATTGCAAAAAGTTGTTTCATGTTACTGTAAGTGATATGTTCTGAATAAACATAAAATAAATGAAAACATACGTTTCCTTGTTTTGAAAAGGAGGTTCTAAACATTTGCCCGGGTCAGACTGTTTAAGGCCACGGAGGGAATGCAGCAGCATGGTGTTAACCTCTCATTCAATATTAAAGATATCGGTTGAGCTTGTGCTATATGTATGATTTCAAATGAGAATGTCAATAAGTTCTGGATTGAAAAACATATTGGTATACTATATATATTGGAATGGATCCATGAGCTAATCTGTTGAGGATGTATAGAACTCCACATCGCAACAAAGTATAGCCTATTCTGTATTTATGCTTTGTCATATAGTGGTGTCGAGCGCCAATATAGCCAATCTATTGTAGATTTGATTTGTTCGGTGTTTGTCACCATCATATGACTAAGTACTGTATCAATGAGACTTAAGTTAAGAGAGTACCACTTGAAAGGAGTATCTCTATAATATCCACACATTATCATGGCATGCACATGTAACAAACACTGCACTGTGAAGAAATGCAATCACGCATTCACCAGAATATAAGAACTTTTAAAGTTCCAAGTAAAACAATCAATGTACAGTTAGTAATTGTCTTGTAATGTTCATTGTTGTTTTTTGTATGTTTGTATTGTCATTTGTGTGTAAAAAAGGAAAATAAATACATTGTTGAAAAGAAAAAAAAACAATCAATGTACAGTTAAAAATCAAAACCACATTGGATTGAACAAATAACAGTAACACATGGTTCATGTAATTAGCTGTGTTCACAAATAATGAACTGATTATATGAACATTATATAGATCACATAATGTGTTTAATTATTCTAAATGGAAGGTTCCTGCATGGTTAGGGCTTTTTAGAAATAGGCTGGAGTCTGGACATATATGTGAATATAATGGAACAGACTCAGAGCCAATGGCAATAGCCACTGTACTGTTTATGAAAGAAACAATATTTTTGACAAATTAGTTAGGAAAGATCTCTATGAAGACATCCTTAACATTTGTTAGCAAATTAACGAATTAATTAAGTGTGGAGAGTGGAGGGGACAAAATACAAAACATTTCTTAACCACGTGAACCCTAGCATAACCTATTCTGGGCTCACAACTGTAAGTTCACAACGGTGAGCTTGTAGCTCTGTTATTTTTGGCATAGAGATACGGTGAAGGGAATATAGTGTGGACCTATATATAGGCTTAGTTCTGGGACCCCATAGTCAACAAAATTATACAGACAATGGGGACCTGGATCTGCTGCGTATACTTATGAATTTCCCACAGTTCCAAGTAGTGCCGCTCTGAAAGCACACAAGAAAATCTTCTATTTATATTCTCAATTTATTTCCAAAAATCATTTAAAAAAAAACATTTTTACATGCATGCTTTACGGGTAAAATCAGCTGCCGCTTCCTTTGTAGTTACCAAAAATAAAAATCCAAACGGCAAAATACCAGTGAGGGTTAAAAATAGCTGTTATTAGCATCACCTCTGACTCTTGCCAGTACACAAATGTTTTCCAGTGTCCAACATGTTTATTTCCTGTGCTTCCTGACACCTGTGAAAATGGCCATTCTTCCTGTTGTTGTTGTGTCTGCGAGGACAGGAATTTAAAAGCCAGGAATTTTTCAAGTGACACACCAAAAGACAAGACTTTTGTCAAATTACACGTCACTTGACCGTGTCCCCTGTCCAGCAGTTAGAACAAGAGATGTTTCATCTCTCTATAATCAAACTTCCTCTTGTTCAACGTGACTTACAAAGCGTGTGAAATAAAAATAATCTATTCAATAAAGAAGCAATTTCCTGTAAAAAAAAAAAAAGCAGGAAGCGAGGAAGTACAAATATAATATTACAGACCTTTTTATAGAGAGACTGCTCATTTTTGTTCCACACATCTCATTCATTTTCATGGCCAAGTGAGCCTGGTGGGAGGAAGGAAGGTCTAATAAAATCTGCCAGTTAAAAAAAAATACTTAAAATTTTATTTTATATTCATTCATTCTAGATTACAGCTTTGAATTAACACTCAGGATTTTGCGGTGTACAAGACCCCAAAGACAAGGTGACAGACAGACAGACAGACAGGCCGGGACAATAGCAGCGTTCTCTGTGTGAGGGCAGGGGTGTTGATGAGTGGTCAAGCTCGTATGTTCCTCTCATTCCCCTGAGAACTGACAAACTGAGGCCTCGCAACCAAACAAAGGACCCTGGAAAATAACAGGAAAGTGTTGGTGAGAAATACCCTTTATCTGACTCCCTGACCACGTCACTGCCGCCTCTGCAGAAACAAAGGTGCATGGACCGAGCAGTAAATAACTCTGATTTACTGCAAATAGACCTTGAGGTATTTACAGTTCAACAGGTTGTTTATTGGCTCTGGAATGGCCGCTGGATAATTGAAAGCAACAAATACACAGTTACCAAGGAAATTAACCACTTACGCCCCTATACTGTATATACTTCGTCGTACTTCGTCTACATGCTCCAAAACGCGATGTATTGTCATCTTGTCGATGGAATATGTTTGAGGGCACCCTCCCATATTCAGCAATTAGTGTAGATGTTCGTCCTACACAAACAGTAAATTCCCATTGACAATGAATGGAGAATTTACATCCTAATGTGGACGAGCAAATCTGTATTTTCGTCCTACACAAACATTAAATTCCCATTGACAATGAATGGAGAATTTACGTCATATGTGGACAATCAAATCGGTATTTTTGTCCTACACAAACGACGATCATAACGCCCCTCACTTCACACGGGTGTGATTGTTTTTAGTTTTAGTTTTTTTTAATCACTCTTACTGTATAATGATGACAACCTGGATGCCAGGTTGAAAGTGGTAAAGTGATGGATGGGTCTTTCACTTAATGGAAAGCAATTGTGTCTGTTATCAACTGTACATTCAGACTCAAAGCACTGATATTGTTTGAGTCCAATAAGTTGCCTTCCCATGCAGAGATATCATATCCAGGGGTCTTTCCACTGGAGCCTTGAGGTGACAAGCAGCCCTTTTGCACGCAGCCTGTCATGGCACTTGGTTGACTTGACTTCTAATGAGACTGTGTGTGATTAATGATTTCTATGGCTCCTACGGTCTCTTGGGTTTACTCCTTTTTGCTTTTCACAAATGTCGCGCTGCACGTTGGCAACAAGGACAAAAGAGGCTGGAACCTTGACCTCCATGACCTCAGGAATGTTCCGGTGGAGGGGAGCGATGATTTATTCATTTTTCTTACACATAAGGATGAATATGTATTTTGTGTGTGTGTGTGTGTGTGTGCGTGTGCGTGTGCGTGTGTGTGTGGCTTGTGCGTGCGTGCACGTGCATGTGTTTTTTTTTTTGGATTTTCTGTCTTTATTGATAGTTTCAAGTGAAGATAGACAGGAAAGAGGGAGAGAGAGAGAAGGGGAGAGACGTGCAGCAAAGGTCGTCATGAACGGGACTCGATGCTCGATGGCCAGAGCTATATGTGGCATGCGCCTGGACCGCTAGGCCAGCGGGCGCCGTGTATTTGATTATTTGTAGAATCTTAATATGGTGCATTCTTGAGTGGTGGCACATCATCTGTCCGTCCGTCCGTCTGCCTGCGTAGGACCTTTCACTCCTAGGACCTATATTGACCCTGCAGCTGCTTTAGTCAAAAACTGTGCTTGGCTCAAAGGCACTTTAATTAAGCAAGGCACCACACACACTAACACAGTATATAACACACCGTCACTGTGTAACTATAACACTGTTAACACATGTAGTAATAACAAAAAAGTACTTATAGTTCCACTGCTCAGTTCGCACAGTTTACCCACCCATAACCATAATTATAATTATGGGTGGCTAAAAATCGCATTATAGATTTAAAAGAAATACAAAATAAGGATTTATTTATATTTTTTATTTTTTTAAATGTATTTTCTATTTATTCTACCAGATCAACAGAGTCATACGTTTGCAGTGTTTCTTCCTTGATTAATTTGGGTATTGTTTTTGGTTCCAAATGCCCTCTGGCTCATTGAAAGTTTGTATTTTTTTTTCTGTCACCCTTCCTGCACCAGAAAATAGTTCACATACATGTTATCCTTTAACTACCACACCCAGCTGCCCTTGACGCACAATATCCATAATATTATCAGAGAAAATACTGAGCCCACAACAGAACACATCTGTTGGGCAGTGATAACCAGCTTATACAATAAATTATTCACCTTTCATTTTCCTTAGAACATAAGATAAATTATGGGGGGATGGGGGGGGGGGGTGTACAAATTATTGCAGTGGTATAGGCTAGAGGTAAATTCTGTTGAATATGGCATGGAATATCCATCGACCTCCTGAGCCTTGTTTTCTAAAGTTAATGATACTATTCAACTCCAGTGTCTTTAGATCAGTCAACTTGACAGGAATAATACATTTAATTTCTTCTCCTCTGTGATTTTGCTTTCTGTTTTATGTCCTGTCAACCTCTGGTGGCTCAATGGTGGTACTACTGTACCACAAAAGGAGGAAATTCATTTTCAAAATGCATTAAAGCGTTCTCAAAAAGCATTGCCTGAGATACATGATTCTTTGTTCAAATGTGAACTTTAGAGGATTACTCTTTTGCCAACCGAGGTATTTGTCTCAGTATTTTTGTCTTCTACATTGTGTTTTTGTGTCTGGTTTTGTAGGGTGCAGTACTGCTGGTTTGCAACCCTACCAGGACCTTTGCTGGTTTTCTATCCTACCAGGACCCGTTTTCTATCAAAGGAGGACCTCTAGTGCTGCTAAATGTTATTGCATTCATCTGTTGACAAAAAAACAGTTGCAGATTTCATATTGAAAATATATACAAATGTCCGGCCAGCAGGCAGATCTGTACCGACGCAGCCTGTGTCCCAAGATGCACCTGTATCGCAGCCCATGTCCCAAGATGCACCTGTACTGCAAGATGCACCTCTACCGCAGCCCGTGTCCCAAGACGCACCTGTACCGCAAGATGCACCTGTATCGCAGCCCGTGTCCCAAGACGACGCACCTGGACCCCTCCCTATTTCCCAGGAAACGCCACAGCGTGAAATAAACGAGGACCATTCTGTGGCTGTTGTGACAGACGGAACGCCTGTGTCTCCGTTAGGGAAAAGCACTGTCCCAAGGTGAGTTCTGCCTGAATGAAAAGCACTGTCCCAAGGTGAGTTCTGCCGGAATGCTACTTGGTTGTGCGTGGGTGACGGCGGCGACGCACAACCGAAAATGGCCGATCTACTAGCTCACCGCGCGTCAGGCTGCGATGCGCGGTGAGCTTGTGTAGCTTTAATTAAGCTTATACATTTTGCTCAGGCTTTGCAAGCTAAAGATAAATGCGTTGTGTCCTCTCATACCGATTTGACTTTTTGCTTTCAATGTCTTGAATGGCTTGAATCCATTCTCAGTCACCACAACTGATTACAGTCATTTTTGATAAGATTGAAGAGCATTGGGACTCAAAACTAGTAATAGAATACAGCAGCTTCCATTAAAACTCATTTTGGGCGGAAACCTCTTTTGGTGTTATTGAAAAATAGCAGATCTACAAGCTCATAGCGCGCCACCGAGTTGCGTGCTATGAGTTTGTCGGTCTGCTATTTTCGAAAAATCGAAGAACGATTGACAATAGAAACATAGCTTTTTCCGAAAACTGTCAGGATGTAGAAGACATTTTTAGAATCTGATCTCGGGTCAAAATGGGTTAAAAACTCTTTCATGCTGTTCACAGATTAGGAATTGACATGACAAAAATCTTCAGTCACGAGAGCTGCTTTTGCCTGCGTTGTGTCTTGTCTCATTTAGGGACGCCAGTGATGCGGGTGGCGAAGGCACCTCCCCCTCAGCTGCGCTCCAGAGGAGGAAGCGTTTTTCCATCAAGCCCAAAGTTGCTCCGGCGCTGAACCGAGCCCAACTGGGTCCTACTGGGCCCAACTGGGTCCTACTGGGTCCTACTGGGTCCTACTGGGCCCTACTGAGCAATCAATCTATGCATGCATAGATTGATTGCTCAGTAGGGCCAGTAATGTGTCTTGAAATATGGAGATACAAGGGTTCTGTCTGACATTGATATCTTACTGGCAATGTTTGCTGAAATAATTATATGATCCCAATCCTTTAAAGAAATCTATTGTGGCTCTGAACTACAGAGTATGGATTGGAATAGGCAAGGCATGAAATGACTTGAACTCTTGGCCCTTGGCCATTTCACCCTGCTACTCTGGGTACATAAACCAGCTCAGTGGCCTTGTGGTTAGAGTGATTGGGAGGTCGGGATTCAATCGAATCGAAGAACGATTGACAATAGAAACATAGCTTTTTCCGAAAACTGTCAGGATGTAGAAGACATTTTTAGAATCTGATCTCGGGTCAAAATGGGTTAAAAACTCTTTCATGCTGTTCACAGATTAGGAATTGACATGACAAAAATCTTCAGTCACGAGAGCTGCTTTTGCCTGCGTTGTGTCTTGTCTCATTTAGGGACGCCAGTGATGCGGGTGGCGAAGGCACCTCCCCCTCAGCTGCGCTCCAGAGGAGGAAGCGTTTTTCCATCAAGCCCAAAGTTGCTCCGGCGCTGAACCGAGCCCAACTGGGTCCTACTGGGCCCAACTGGGTCCTACTGGGTCCTACTGGGCCCTACTGAGCAATCAATCTATGCATGCATAGATTGATTGCTCAGTAGGGCCAGTAATGTGTCTTGAAATATGGAGATACAAGGGTTCTGTCTGACATTGATATCTTACTGGCAATGTTTGCTGAAATAATTATATGATCCCAATCCTTTAAAGAAATCTATTGTGGCTCTGAACTACAGAGTATGGATTGGAATAGGCAAGGCATGAAATGACTTGAACTCTTGGCCCTTGGCCATTTCACCCTGCTACTCTGGGTACATAAACCAGCTCAGTGGCCTTGTGGTTAGAGTGATTGGGAGGTCGGGATTCAATCCCTGGCCAGGTCGTACCAAAGACTGTCTGGGACCAAATGCCTCCCTGCTTGGCACTCTGCATCAAGCCTGTGACTTAATTGCCTCTGGGTGTAGATGTCCTACAGGGTTGGCACTTGGCAGCGTGTGTGTAAATACATTGACTACACACGCACACACACAGTCACACACCCCCTCCTGGAGGTCTCGGATCACCCACTTGGGTCTGAGTTTGAACTGTTGCCCTGAGGTCATCGGCTGAGGGTGCCCACTACAAAGACTAATCGGTTTAAACTATCCTGCTGAACAGCAGATAGCGATTATTTTTTGCCTATTTGCACAGATTGCCCACTAATGCACTTTTGCTGACGCTGCTACTTTTTAATGTAATTAATTCTCTGTCTCTAGTGCATATTGTGACGGCCCCTGTACCTTTAAGGTATAACCCAGTCCCTTTGCTGGATTGCAAGGAACCCACAAATTTTATTTTAAGAGGCCGCCGAACCCCAACAAAAAATATGTTATTCCAGGAACCCCCCTAGAAGCAAAGAATTGAGTTAAAAACGTTCGTTCTGAAAACAATATACATTCCAAATTTGCGCCACATTTTCACGATTTTTCTAAAATGGCATAAGACCTACAAGCTCGCAGCTTGTAGATCTGCTATTTTTCAACAGCTAAAGCATAACATAATGCTTAAAACACCAGAAGTGGTTCCCGCGCCCAGAATGGGTTAATTGTTCTTCTAATCTAACCAATCATGGCGTCCCGATTGAAGCATCGCGACCAATGAGCAGCAGCAGCCAATGCGATCAGCCAATCACATGGATTGGGGGCAGCGTTTGAGGACGACTGGCTTGGGAATAATGCCACGACGCACACGGGGAAAATTAGCTTTATACTTTACTGTTACAGCTGGCGGCTATAGTCTCGTTCTCTGAGGAGAAATCTGTTTTATTCTTTGCTGTGACTGCGCTCTGCAACATGAACATTAGACAGCACTGAAACGAGTAAGACGCGCAAACGCGGGAAGCGAACGCAGCTCGTACATATTTGGGTTTTGGACGTATAGCTGCATATATGGGCACAAAAGGGGCCAGTGTAGCGGACCCAGCTTGCAATAAGGAGTTGGAGATCGACTGATGAATTTTACCATTTTATTTGTAAACCGTCACCGTGAAAACTGAAAGAAAAACATATAATACATACATCAAAGATCAATAAACATCACATCAATAGCGTCACATATCAGTACATCATATATATAAGCAGTTTCATAATATAAAAGTAAATCATATTTATGCATTGGCATAACATGTCTACATTTCTGATAAGTATTACAAAATATGCATCCTGAACCATAAACCATCATAATCCACATTAGACAGATCAGGAAACAATGAAACTCCAAACATTCAGTGAACAATAACAAGAAAACATCAAAAACAATAATACCTTTTTCCCCTTCCAGCTAGGCGCTAAATCATAGAGTTCTAAACAGCATGTCTCTCTCAAGGTCCATTCTTGTGTTCTCAAAGTTACATGGGGGATCGCACCAAACATGTCTTGTTTGTCATGCGATTCCCCATGCCGTCCGTCCATGCCAAACAATTCCTCTCCCTGCACATGCAAAGCTGGGTTTAAATAGCCCTCTGATGACAGCCGGAAGGAGCTGGCTGGCGCTTCCGGCCATACCCTTCAAAATAAAGGTTTGACCATCCCGGGGTCCGTTACAGCCAGGTCCACAACAAACAAATCACTGGCCCCTTTTGTGCCCATATATGGAGCTGAATGGACCTGGCCCCTTTTGTGCCCATATATGGAGCTGAGTGATTGCTGATGCAACACACTCCATATTTGGATAGCGGGACAGACACACGGACAGACAGACACACACACACACACAGACATGATCTGCTAGGTCTCATAGTAAGTGCTCACTGCGTTTGCAATTACCATTTTTACTATGGATCTCTCCCCCCCCCCTGGGACCCCCCCCCCCCCACACGGTAACTGTCATGTATCTACCGTTTCAGATGTGGGGCGGCTCGCCGGAAACCGGGCCGGCACCCTGCAGGTCGCGTGAGTTCCTGTGGGCCTGAAAGTTCCGGCCGGGGACCGCCACCCCCACACGGAGTTGCACCACTCGCAAGCGACGCGTTGTTGTGAGTGCTTGTAGATCCGCTATTTGTAAATGGACTTATACTTGATCTCTTGTCCACTAGTCCCTTGACTCCCTTCCTAACATTTTAGTCTAGTTTTTATTTGTTGACAAATTTGTCAGTATATTTAGTCTTGGTTTAGTTTTAGTCTTAGTTTTCATTTATTTTTCATTTAGTTTTAGTCAGTGAAAAAAGGTAGTCGACGAACATTTTTCGTCTTAGTTTTAGTCGACAAAATCAACAGCGATATTAATCAGTGGAGGGATATTCATAATATTGACATGAACAAGGGTGGGGAGTGGACACAGCATACAGATCTCCATTAAAGAAAGTGAAACCCCATATAACATCAGCCTTTAATGCAACCTTTGGATACATCAGTCGTGCTCTTGCACACTGTCTGACAGCTTGAAAGACCTCCACACCAGTAGGTACGATTGGACCCATGCAGACTTTTTGTGGGGGGCCATGGTTTTGCGAATGACGTTTTTAGGCCTGACGTCGAAATTAAAAAAAAATATTAAAAAAATGTAAAAAAAGATTCTGAGAAACCTCATGTTTCTGTATCAGTGGTTCTCAATATTTCATGTCAAGAACCTCAAAAATTCAGGGGCACGGTGGCACAGTTGGTAGTGCTGTCGCCTCACAGCTAGAAGGTTCGATTCCCGCTCGGGGCGCTGTGGGTGCTGGCGGCGTGTTTCCTCCTCCGCGTCATCAGTGCCCATACCCGAAGGTGGGGTTGGCGAAAGGGCCTTTCTGTGTGGAGTTTGCATGTTCTCCCCGTGTCTGGTTGGAATAACGTGTCCCTTCCACGCGCTACGTCCAACCAGGGAAATTATATGATTAGATGGGTTAGATGATATATGAATTAGATGATTGACACAGGGGTGAAAAATGGGTTACAAAATTGTGGGAAAAAAATATATATTAAAAAAAGAAAACACCAAAAGGGGTTCACCGTCTGTCACACTCTGTACTGAGTGCGGGTAGAATATGCCATAGGTACTGGAATTAGTCCTCAAAAAGTCACAGAAAAAATCCCCAGGTACTCAAAAATACTCCAAAGAAATACTCAAAATACTCAAAAATACTCAAAAGTTACTGAAAACGTTTTCCACTTAGTTGTAATATATTCAAAAGTATTTGACAAAGTCAGTGGTGCAATCAAATTGCTTTTATTCACCTCAAAAGTGTCCAGTGAGAAAAATGGCGGTAGTTTCTGTCAAACAAAATACACCTAAACTGGCCAGGTGGGCTACAGGTCTTCTCTCTCCAGGATCAGCCCTTCAATGACTCCTGGGCAGTGGCAGGTTTCCTGCTTATAAATGGTGTATAGGCCAGGGGGAGGCAGTTTAGAGACCAGGATTACTGCATGTTTTTGTGAGGGTACCTACCCTAGGGGACACGGGGAGAACATGCAAACTCCACACACGGGCTATTTTTCAACAGCTAAAGTATCAAATAATGGTTGAAGTGGTTCAAAGCTAATAACACAGACGTGTCCTCAGGTCTAAATGGGTTATACTGTATAGATTGTATTCAGGGATGGCTCGTATGTATGGGCAAGGGGGGCTGAGCCCCCCCTATCTTATGGAGTAAAGATGAGAAATTATTATTAAAATGTTTTAGAATAGTTACTTTTATATTCTGGTATAATCTAAAGCAGCAACAGCATCAAATAGTTACAAGAAAAACACAAAATAGGTCAAAATGGGCTGATTTTGTACATCCCAAAAGGCTTCCATTGGCTTTCATTGCGTTGAATGATTGACAGCTGCCAAAACACGCCTGCTTGGTTTACTTGTCATTGGGGCTAAAATCTCTCAGCCAATAGAGGGCTGTGCTCAGCCCTAAGGCCCGCCTCAGACCGTGAGGTCATTGGCTTTTGATAAATCACAGCACCTGCTCGTGTGACAGTGGTTGTTTATGTGTGTGTGGATGTGAAAGAATGGCGGGTGAAGTATTTTAAATGAAATAAGTTTATTATTTACTTTATAATCCGTTTTGTCCCGTGTCCGTGTCCGTGGAGGGGAAAATTAAGTTAAGAGACTGGGAGCATATCGTCCATTTTGGATGATATAACAAAAGGAAAGGATACGAAGAATACGTTTTGTGAGTTTGAAATTCTTGCTTGGGGCAGACAGCTGACCGGTGACCGGACCCACAGAAAGGTATAGTGGTATTATATAATTATTATTAATGGTATTGTGGTCTGCTTCATTCGTCTCACAAAGTTAAGAAACATAATCGCTGGTTTAATCACATTGAAAGTGGCTAGAGCTCTCATTGAGTTGGGAAGAGAGAGAGGGGGGCTGTGTTTGTGTGCGTGTGCGTGTGTTAGTGTTGTTTCGGAGCCGTGTGCGTCCGCACGTGCGTGCATGTGTGTGTGCCTTGCAAGTTGCTTGTTTCGAAACGGCACCGACGCGCGCGCCACTTGCGCGCGTGCGTGTGTGCGTGCGTGCATGTGTACTGTTATTATTAATGACAGTATAAGAGCAGCTATCTGTACATAGTATGCAAATACAAACAATGTTCAGTGGAGTGTTTGTTGTGGGCATGCACTTCTGTTGTGGAGCATTTGCTGTAACAAAGTATAGGCCTGTAGTGTCATTGCTGTACTTTGATATCTGGAATATGATGCTTTTGCTGCAGGTTGAACTAGTTGGGTAGCATAGTGTAATAGACTTTCTGAGTAGCAGTGCATGGGTACTGGGTTGTTGTGGAATGTGATGCTGATGCTGTTGTTGCTGTAGACCAGTATTCTGTGAACATGCTGTAGTATAGGGTGAACAATGGATAGCATGTTTTTGTATTGAGTGAGTTGTACTGTAATTCTGCAAACTGTTAATAAATCAATCAATCAATCAGCATATACTATCGTATATTGGCCCGTAGCATAAGATTTCTTAGGCAGCCCCTCCAACCAACATCACCTAGAGCCGCTACTGATTGTTACACTGTGCGTGCGTGTCATGGCACACCTTATGTGGCCTTCTAAAAACCTTCTCTTTTGCACCTCTAGAGGCGATTTCTGTAACAGCCAGTAATTAGTGTTTAGTAATCTCAGATGTGTTAGCTCAGCTCAATTGTTCCAGCACACCTGAAACCCTAATTTGTTTGTAGGTTCATGCAGTTTTCAGTTGTTCATGTGAGACACAGAGGCAGAGCTCCTCTCCCCCCTTTCTTTTGTTGTGCCTTGGAAAAGCCTTTGCTTGTAAGTTTTCAGTGTTTATTTCTACAATTGCATTCCTGTATTTGGTACAAGTGTGCAGTTAAATAATAATGCAATTCATGTGTGGTTTTGAGTTTAAAATACATTTCTTGATGCTGTAAAAATTACTAAGCTAAGCTAATATAGCTTTTGTCATTATGCTAGACTGCAGTAGCTTTTTGTCAACATGCACGGAGGTTGTTTATTCCAGTTTTACAAATTAACCATTATTGGATATTAAGAAGAGGACAGTAAAGTTTGGAATGCTACCCTGGTTCTCGACTCTAATTCCATGATGATGTTCGCTATCTGTAAAGGGATGTAGAAGGGACACACATCTATCTGAGACAGAATAGTGCGTGTGCGTGCGTGCAAAGTACTTGCCTAACAAATGCAGAGTGTGAATAGGGGGGGTGCTGCTGACTCCACTGATTAAGGTGGTGTGTGGTGTCGTTAAAAACCCAAACAGTTAGCGCAAGTAGACAAACTAACAAAGTGCCAATCCTTCCTTTTTCCAATTGCTGAAAACAAGGTACCTGAGGGGGCTTTGGAACAGCAGAGGGGGCGTTACATATTAGGCTACTGTATAGAAGACAAATGCACTTGGAATAGGAAATGGAGGGTATAGAAATGGAATGGATATTAGTTTTAATATAAGTAATCAACTGGAGAAGTTTCATTGTGATGGCTGTTTGTCGGCTTTGGGACTGTGACTAGGATTCTTTGACTTGGCTATCAGGCGTCGTCTCTTAGAATTTAGTCTGCTGGTGGGATCATTAGTTTCCCCGGGCGAGCCCGGGTACTGACGGAGGACGCGACGTGAACGCTGATCCATTGTCCAGGCCAGGAGGCAACCGCTTGGCTTATGGACTTTGCATTCAATAAATAAATTGTGATAGCTATTATTTAACTTCTTTTCCCTATTCACCTGAAGTACAGTACTTTCCACCACTGACCTGGGCCGGGTTCTCCAGAACCATCGGTGTCACCGTGCCCTCACAGTCCTGTGGTGTTGGTGTTGTTGTTGCCGAGTTACCAAGGCTCAAAAACACCTCCAACACAGATACGGCGTAGCGGGCTGCACTAAACATGGCTGACCTTGACCTTCCTTCACTGAGGAGGACGAGGTGGACTAGAAAATGTTCCCGGAAAGAAAGTATACAACTTGGGACAAAACAAACCAAAGCCTGAATAAAGCAAAAAGTAAAAACTGTCTAAATGCGTTAGCAGGAGCACTCACCAGGTCGTCCTCGACTGGCTTTTTAACCCATTCTGACCTGAGATCAGATTCTAAAAATGTCTTCTACATCCTGACAGTTTTCATTCTGACCTGAGATCAGATTAAAAAAAAGTCTTCTACGTCAGTCGCTGTTCGATTTTTCAAAAATAGCAGACCTACAAGCTCGTAGCGCGCGCTACGAGCTTGTAGATCTGCTATTTTTTCAATAGCTAAAGCACGGCATGATGCTATAACACCAAAATGGGTTCCTGCCCAAACAGGGCTCGACGCTTAGCATTTTTCCAAGTAGCACGTGTGCGGCGTGCGCCTAAGTTGAAAAATCTAGTAGCACACAAATTATTTTAGGAGCACGAAAAATGATGTCATTTTAAGGGGCGCTAGCCCCTCCTATATACAGCCTTTGTCCCCACACATCTCAAAATGAGCCATTGACAATCAACAGAGAAATTACGTCAAAATTCTGCTAAATATGACTAAAATATAAATTAAACGCCATTGACATTGAAGGGAAAATGTATGTCATATGTAAACGAGCAAATCAGCTAACCAATCACAGGCAACAGGCATTCTGATTGGCCAGTATGAGATGATATCTGATGTATGATGACAAGAGCGCCCCTCACTTCACATGGGTGTGGTTTTCTTTTAATTAAGTGATATGAGGTAGGGGTGGAAAATAATGTCAAAATATTATATCACTATCTTTTCAGCAATTATCACAAAATAGTGATATTCATCATGATATCATTGTTATGTTTGTTTTCATATAATCTATATAATCAATTTGTTTTATGCTAATACTTTGTAGATAGATCGATAGTAGCTCTGTTCCATACCTCTAATACGTGCAACACATTAGAGCTATGGACCAGAGCTAGATAGATAATATGTAGCCCTAGAACGGCTCTTGTTGTTACATACAGTATGCACAGTATTTCACATACAGAGCCATAGAACGGCCAGGTTAATTTCTTGTTCGGGTTCAAACTGTGCGCCATAAATGTGATAAATGCTCCGTTTGTACTCGCCCATTAAATAATTCCAAAGGCGTGGTGTGAAAAATGGTCCTCTAGTTTTATATCCATGTGAAAGTTCTGGCACAAAACGCGTATTTAGTGAATTATCTCCACTTTTTCAAGAGATGCACACGGACGCCTTTCTCTCCGGGCGAGGGGGACACAGACACAAACACAGACGTCATCACCAATTGACCAGGGAAACACAAAAGTTTGCGGTCACACAATTGGCAGGTGCTTTGCGATAGGTGCTGGGTAATTAATCACACCACCTGTCCATATTTCACTCCACGTCTTTGGGTGAGTACAAACGGAGCATTTATCACATTTATGGCGCACATTTTCATATCTACAAGAAACGATGGAAGCTATCTATGCCTTATGATACATGAAAATGTACGAAGTATAATTAAATGATCACAGGCATTCTAGGTCTAGATAATATGTTGCTCATGGATGGATAGACAGGCTATCCGTTTTTATCCTGCTGTTCTATCATGTTAGTGTGACATTCAGACAGTGCAGAGGCTGCTCGATGGTGAATTAGTATTGTAACATTCTCCTTGGCTTTGACTGACTGATATTAATACGGTAATCCAGCCAGTTCGGTCATTCGCATTATCATTTATGCTGGGTACACGCTTTTGTAAGCAAACGCTAAGCAAGGGTTGTTTTTGATAAACATCAATCCGTCCACTCCGTGTGTGTGTGCGCGCGCGTGCGTGCACGGCTGCACGCTGTTTCACCCGCGTTTGGTTAAAAGTAAGTTACGTTTGAACTTTGAACATTACAAACAAACTTTGCAAATAACGTGTCGGGGTCCAAGCAATTCCTTCTGAATCTGTGCTATCATGCTAATGCTATGGGAAGAGCACGGAGCAGCAACACAGGGAGGGGAGGGGCCGTGGGAGCAAAGGGAACAGATCTTCAAATGAACACCGCAATGAGCCTCGCACGTTGTTAGCTTGTAGCTCTTCTCTTTTTGGCGAACGACACCGCCGTTCAGAAATATAAATGTAGGTATAGAACCACGACTATAGAATGTGCACTTGCTGTAGACAGAGACTTGTCTTTATCACGATTGAACGGTCAAATCCTGTAGTCGCACCTGTGCTACAAATTTAATTTTACAACTCGCACGGTGATATTTTTAGTCGCAAATGCGAGTACCTAGTCGCACTGTCGAGCCCTGTGTCTGTATCTCTCTCGTTGCCTCCAGCAGTGAATAATACGTCAATCTAGTAGGACCTGATTACTGACGTGTCTGTCTGTCTGTCTGTCTGTCTGTCTGTCTGTCTGTCTGTCTCTCTCAGGCAGTGCTGAGCTGAGAGGATGGCAGATGGGAAGGTCACCTACCCCCCGGGGGTGAAAGACATCTCCGAGAAAATATCAAAGGAGGAGATGGTCCGCAGGCTCAAGGTCAGTGCAGTAATGGAACACCCTATCCGACTCCAGAAGTCCAAGCATGTCCAGCCAGACTTACAGCTTATCCCATTCTGACCTGAGATCAGTTTCTAAAAATGACTTCTATACATCCTGACAGTTTTCTGAAAAAAGCAGACCTACAAGCTCGTAGCGCGCCACTCGGTGGCGCGCTATGAGCTTGTAGATCTGCTATTTTTCAATAGCTAAAGCATAGCATAATGCTAACACCAAAAGGCGTTCCCGCCGGGTTATACATACAGCTCCGAACAACATCCTTTACATCAATGTTTTTTGCCACGGGGTCAGCAAAAGCTTTCTAAACGCCATAACTCTTTTTGACAGCTATCTCTATCGAAAAGAACACATGTTGTCAGCAACAAACTTAGCAACCTAGGCCAGAGTTCTAGGTCACAGGTTTACTATACACAACAAAGCATGCATGCCACTGCCAGTGGAGATACACACCCATAACATAACATTAATATGTTATGTTAATATGATTACAGTTGAACATAAAGTAGTCCTTAATGAATTTGATAATTTTTATTCTATTCTATATTATGTCAGACCCCAAACAGAAGACTGACCAATGTTTCCTATTATACCTAAGACAGGCAGCCTCTGTAAATTGCTTTAACCCATTTGGGCGGGAACCCCTTTTGGTGTTTTAAACATTGTTATAATTTAGCTATTTTTGAAAAATCGTGAAAATATTTATTTCAGAAAACTGGAGGATTTAGAAGATTTATTTTAAATTTCGAGGTCAGGCCTAAATGGGTTAAACTTAAAATACACCCAAGACATTTTAGTTGATTTTTGTAATCTGTGTTATTCACATGGTCAGTTTTTATATTAATTTGCTATTATTTTAACGTTTGCTTTTTCTGTAAAGCACTTGTGCTTTGTTCTTACTCTGTTTTAAATGTATGTGTAAAGCACCTTGAGCTCCATTTCACAGTGTGAAAGGTGCTATTCAAATAAAGTGTATTATTATTATTATTATTATTATTATTGACCAATGCCGATGTCTGTGTGTCCAGATTGTGTGGAAGACCTTCAAGGACATGGACCAGGACTCCAAGGAGGAGAAGGAGTTGTATCTGAACCTGGCGCTCCACCTGGCCTCGGACCTCTTCCTCAAGCACCCGGACAAGGACGCCAGGGTGCTGGTGGCCTGCTGCCTGGCCGACATCTTCAGGATATACGCCCCGGTGGCTCCGTGCACCTCGCCGGATAAACTGAAGGTGGGGTGAACCCTCATATCTCCATGCAGACGTGTCACAATGTCAAAGATATTGGTATTAACCCATTTTGACCTGGGAACGATTCAGCCAATGTCATCTAAATCCTGACTGTTTTCTTGAAAAGGCTATGTTTTTCTATGTCAGTCGTTCTCAAACCCTTTCATGTCACTTTTCACGATTCTTCAAAAATAGCAGAGCTGCAAGCTCGTAGCGCGCCACTCGGTGGCGCGCTATGAGCTTGTAGATCTGCTATTTTTCAATTAGCTAAAGCATAACGTACTGCCAAAATGGGTTATATACATTTATGACTAAGACTAATTAAAAAGCACATTGGTATTTATTTTGGTATTTGTTAGCAATCCATCTCCCAGTGGTCTAGCGCATTGTGACGGGGACAGACTCCCACATTATCGGGCTGATACTGGCAATAAGCCTCCCCCGAACATGGTGTTGGCCAAAAGGTTTCCACCGTGACAATATGTGACTATAACAGTACAGTATGTATATAAGACATGGGGGCACTATGACGGTGCAGTAGTAACTGTTGCGTGTGTTACAGGACATCTTCATGTTCATCACCAGACAACTGGAGGGTCTGGAAGACACCAAGAGTGCTCAGTTCAACAGATACTGCTACCTGCTGGAGGTACAACCCCTGTGATTGATTGCATGTTTGTGATAAACAAAAAATAAGTTAAAACAGTTTAAGGGCCCCAGACGGATAATCGAAAATGTTCCCGTCCCTGTTTAGCCGACGATACTGAACATCTTATAACGTTAATAACTCGCGATCTAAATCATCCCGTCTAATTCTAAGAAAAGAGAATGTGTTGTCCAGTCGCTAGTAGCGGTAGATTGTTGTTGTGGATTGCAGTTAGTGTTTTGGCTACATTTAGCTGCTCCACCCACATCCGGGATAGCATCCGGTCCGTCGGTAAAAGTGCTCCACTGCTATAAATCGCTGGGCACATTTATTTAAAGGCGCAGTGAAATGAAAAATACGTTTTTCACACTTTTAGACCATATCCGTGGTCATCATATGGGCATACCTAACAATGGATGCCAAAAAATGGGAAAATTCTCATTTCTGTGTGTTTTTATATCAAAGGTCCATAAAAACGATTGTATTATTTATTTATTAAAACGAAAACGTGCTGCGTGATGACGTGTAGAGATACACATCGATAAAAGCCAATAAAAATGAAGCTCACATGTTTAATTCCCCATGTCTGCGCATCCATGCAACACAGCTGCTTCTGATTACAGATTACTCCGTTTTTATTTCCATTCAAGATAACATCCAGACAGTGTATTACTCGGTTTCAACTTAATCATCACGCTAAAATATGTTTCTGAAAACATTATAGGGTAGAAATAAGCCACATAACAGTAAACTGGTTGTGCTGGGCGACCGTCTGATTTATAAACAAACAACACCACGCTGTTGCGCATAGCATTAGCCACCGTCCCTAGCTACCGTCCCATCGCCTGAAGGGATGCGACACTCTGATTGGTTCAGAAACTTCAGACCGGTGTTTCATGTGGAAACACCATTTTCATGTTGTTCACCATTTCCCGGGCAATTAAGGTGTTTGCGTGAGATATGATATGCGTGATTCCCACCCGCGTATCTCGAGCACCGTCCGAGCGGTGGACTTCAGACTCGGTGTGTGTTTCGGTGAGGGCCTGAAGAAGTGGTGTGCCCAGTTTGAAGTCGTCGGAACAGTGGTTGTCCAGAATGATCTAATAAAGCCCGTCTGTTTGTCCCTTTGTATGCCCATATACTATACAGATCTCTGTATGGTTGTCTCCTGTGGTGTGAATAACCTGGTTTCTCTCTCTGTCTCGTAGAACATTGCCTGGGTGAAGTCCATATACTATACAGATCTCTGTATGGTTGTCTCTGTGGTGTGAATAACCTGGTTTCTCTCTCTGTCTCGTAGAACATTGCCAGGGTGAAGTCCTACAACATCTGCGTTAAACTAGAAGACAGCAACGAGATCTTTACCCAGCTGTACAGAACGCTGTTCACTGTCATCATAAAGTGAGTACCATAGCCTGTGTGTGTGTGTGTGTGTGTGTGTGTGTGTGTGTGTGTGTGTGTGTTGCATTCATTGTCATACGCGTACAGCAGCAGTGAATCTGTCAATTCAATTCAAATGGCTTTATTGGCATGAGAAAACATGCGTTTACATTGCCAAAGCAAAACGTGGAACAGAATCTCCAGTCTACAGTAAATCTCTCGCTCATTATAAAGAAACAAACAGTGGAGCCATCTCTCTCCGACCCCCACCCACCTGCCCGCCTCACACGCATGCACCCCCCCCCTGCCTCACACACATGCACCCCCCCCCCCCTGCCTGTGTGCCTGTGCCTGTGTGCGTGCGTGCACGTTTCTCCCAGTGAATGGGAGTTAATGAGACGAGCATTGGTGACTTGTCAGTCATTGACACACCAGGTCTGATAATAAGCCATGCTTCTCCATTGTAATGTAATCTACAATCGCTACACCGTAACACAGGGAGGGTAATGGAGTTTACAGCATGATTGATAATTCTGTAGTAGCAAATTCAATGCACGAAGAAAAACTCCCTGTCTTGTTCTCTGTTTCACTGTGTCCTCTTGAAAGATATATCGATACATCTGCCTCTTCATTTCTCTTATGTGTCGGTGACTTTGTTTTCAAACCTGTGACCTTATTGCTACAAATCGGAAGCCCCCAACCACACGCACGTCGCACGCATGCACACACACACACACACACACACACACACACACACACACACACACACTTGTACTGTCATTAACCACTTGAAACCCAGTAGCCATATTCTCGGTGGAACATTATCCCAAAATAGCTGATCTACAAGCTCAAAACGTGTCGCAATGTGACATGTTTTGACCTTGTAGATCAGCTATTTTTGGCAAAGAGATTTGGTGTTGACGGGGAATAAAGTGGTCCAAGTACAGGTCCAAATATCAGGTCCAGTCCACTTAAGTCTAGAGGGTGGTTGGAGCTGGACGTTGCTAATGCTGGGAACCGTACGTTGGATGTTTTGATTGATTAACTCGGCTGTTAGTGGTTAGGATCCTTGATGAACCTTGTTTGTTTCCCCAGCAACGGTCACAACCAGAAGGTGCACATGCACATGGTGGATCTGATGAGCTCCATCATCTGTGAGGGAAACACCGTCTCCCAGGAGCTGCTGGACACTGTACTGGTCAACCTGGTACCGGCACACAAGGTAGGAAGTAACGCACTCGCACAGTACACACACGCACACACACACACACACACACGGCTACTTTCGGTGTGCGACACTGGCACACTGTTTACCCCATTAAGACCAGAGGCCGATTCTATAAATGCCTTCTATCAGCAGTTCTTAACCCATTCTGGGTTCGTTTGTCAGTTGCACATGCAAATATTGTTGTTGTCGGGCAGAAACCTTGTGCTTTTTACGTTTGCTTTTCTGTTGCTTTTCAGGATTCAAATAAATAAAAAATGGCAAAATTAGCAGATCTACAAACGGGTCGCTTTGCGCCACATTTCGAGCTTCAACACCTGCTTTGATGCTTTTGTGTGACGCTGCAGTATGATCAAGTGGGGCATTAATTAACACAAACAAAGAAAACATTTGGAGATAAGAGGTTTCTGCCCAACAGCGACGATATACAGTATGTAATGACTGACACCACAGACGGTATACATGAAGTCTGAGATGCACATGGGATCCATGCCGTTCCCATATGGATCTAGAGTTCCATACGAACCGCCCCCATTCACACATGCGTAATTATGGCTACCATGTTATTATTGTTGACCTCGTTTCCATGTTCTCTCTCTGTGTGTGTGTGTGTGTGTGTGTGTGTGTGTGTGTGTGTGTGTGTGTGTGTGTGTGTGCACACGTGTGTGTAGAATCTGAACAAGCAGGCGTACGACCTGGCCAAGGCTCTCTTGGAGAGGACCGCTCAGGCCATCGAACCCTACATCTTTAATGTGAGACGACAAACCTTTGGTTTTCACAATGAGTGGTGGTTGAATGCAAGGAATTTTGTTCATCATGCATGTCCACAAGGAATTTGTAGAAGTCTGCGTCACCTGAGCCTTTAGACTGGAAAAATGCACTGATTATAAATTGAATTTCAGTAAATATACTGAAAATACTCTTTACTATTTTGTGATTCATAGACTATGGAAATGGCCTCATTTAGCTACTCCTCCAGACACGTTTTAAAGTATGTAAAGAAATTACATTGCTATGATTAATATTTAATTTAACCACATACAAAGTAAAACGAACAAACAAAAAACCCTATGGAAGCACATCTACTATTTCTCCCTCATTGAGAAATTCAGGTCCCACACATTATTATTATTATTATTATTTATGTTAAAAATAAATTAATTCATAAAAATAAAAGCACTTGCAAAGTTATATGTAATACAGTTGTGTATTCTTATGACATTAATTTCATTATATTTCTTTTCATATTCCATCTGAATTAGTTACTGAGCACCGTAATCAATTGATATTAAAAAAGGCATGATACACTGATAAGGCGTCATCGGCAACGAGGTACATACGGAAATAGGCATCAAAAGGCGCACTCGGCAGTCTGTGAGTTAAAATACCACAACCTCTCAGCTCGCCCAGCACCGCTCCGCTGCTCAAAGCAAAGACATGGCAGGTTTCAGCAAGTGGCTTATTTGCATATTGGACCACAATAGGAATGTAGGATTGGTGACATCACACGGCTGGCTCAGAAGTAAAGAATCAAAGAAGCAACACATCTTTCAGTCCAACATCCAGTTGAACAATATGAAAGTCACAGGCACATTCTGATAGGGAAAGATCAGAGTTGTAGCAAACCTGCACTCTTCTGGGCGTTTGTTCCAGATATGTGCTGCATAAAAATGGAATGCTTATTCACCACATTTAGTGCTTCAGTGTAAAAAAAGAAAATGAGACTAGCAACTGTATTTTTAAATAAATGATTTGAGGAGCCAGTGCAAAGATCTGAGAACTAGAGTGATATGATCCACTGGTAATTAGTATGGACTCGAGCAGTAGCAGCAACTGCAGTCATCTGATAATTATCCACATACTGCTGAGTGCTGAGACATACTGTATGATTGGTCCTTTAACTTTGATATATTCTTAAGATGATGCCAGGCTGACTTGTAATGGTCTTAATGTGGCTGTTTAAATTCAGGTCTGAGTGACTCCACTGAGATTTCTGCCTTGGGTTGTTAACTACTTGTTCATGAAACGAATGCAAATACTGGCCCGTTATATCGACTGGCTGTCAGGCTCCAGTTTGTGTATACGTAAGAAAATGAAGGGAGTGTCTAAGATAGAAGAGATGAAGCGAAAGCACTATATGTCAACTCTGTCAGGTAGAAACCCCATATGTCAATTTCTTTTGTGTGCAAAAAAGTAGCAGATCTACAAGTTCAAACCGTGTCGCTTAGTGCTGTTTCAAGCTTGTAGATCTGCTACGTGTTAGGCATTTTTGTGATGCTGTAGTATGATCAAGTAGGGCGTTAAAAAACATAAAAGGTTAAACTATGGAGAAAAGAGGTTTCTGCCTGACAGGATATACTGAACCTGCACTGTACGTATTCTATCCATACTTTTCAATCCCTCCATTCATGGCCCTGTCTGTAATGTCTCTCGCAGTACTGTTGTAGAAGGCAGAAGTGTTCACGTCATGTCTTTTCGACATGCTTCTGTCACGTGTCCGCTATTCGCTTATAGCGTCCCACTATGAGAAAGGCAGCTTGTGTATGAGTCTCGTCTATCCTGTCGCCTCTTATTAGGGATGCCAGAAAGTGACCATCAGCCAAATCGAATATTGGACAGCTCTGCTGATTAATAATCAATGAATTGAGGGGCTGGTATGAAGTACTTGATATAAACAGAAAACTTTCAGTTCACTAGTCTACACTCTACTCTACAACTGCCTTCATTTCATATGATTGTCTGTCTGGCAGTCACTTAACAAGCGATCGTTAACTGTGTCTGTTAGAGAGAGGGGCAGAGATGAGTGGCTTTGCTCAACTTGATTTATACTTATATTCTCCACTCTGATGAAGGTACATGTTCGATATATCATGCAGCCTTACTTATTAGCCTATATGTTGGCTATTCCATTTATTTATTTTTTGATTTTCGATTATGAAATAAAATCGATTTCAGAGACTTCGTTGTTGGCATCCCTACCTCTTATCTGTCTCTTCTCTCTCCATCCGTCCGTCCGTCAGTTCTTCAACCAGGTGCTGATGTTGGGGAAGACGTCCGTCAGTGACCTGTCAGAACACGTGTTTGATCTCATCCTAGAGCTGTACAACATCGACAGTCATCTCCTGCTGTCTGTGCTGGCTCAGCTGGAGTTCAAACTCGAGGTACCACACTCACTTTATCCCATTCTGACCTGAGATCAGATTAAAAAAATGTCTTCTACATCCTGACAGTTTTCTGAAAAAGCTATGTTTCTATGTCGGTCGATTTTTCAAAAATAGCAGACCTACAAGCTCGAGTGGCGCGCTATGAGCTTGTAGATCTGCTATTTTTCAATGGCTAAAGCATAGCGTAATGCTAACAACAAAAGGGGTTCTGTCCTGTTTTACACTTGATCGTACGCCAATGTTGTGGTGTGTGTGTGTGTGTGGGGAAAAAAGCAGATCTGTAAGCTCACATGATGAATGCAACATGTTGTGAGCTTGTAATAATGCACTGTCGACTGACTCGACTCCTTGTAGTGTAGTGAGACTATAGCTGCTGTGCGAGGTTTAGTGCAAACCAAGGGAACTTCACTTGCGAACCAAGGGAGTCAACCAGTGCGCCTCAGCCTGGCCCTACATGGCCGGTGCGTCACAGGAGCAGGGACAACGGTTGCGGGAGGGATAGACAGTGGAGCAGCTCGGACAGTTTCAACCTTTTATTCGGGTGCTAGTACAAGAAATGACTGACGTTGCAATCTTTCGATCTCCCTCAGTCATTAATTTCACTTTCCGTTTACACTCTGATTGGTGTTACTGGTCTTACTATTCCTCATTACTAGTCCTTATTAGCAGACGGTGCAAAGTAGTTGAGATAGCGGCAGTAGTATTGGTTAGGTTATAGGAGCAGTAGCGGTAGCGGAAATAGTAGTAGCATTAGTAATAGTGCTTGTACTACAGGCAGTAGTAGTATTGCTCGTAGCAGCACCATCCATAGACATGAATACATATGCATACACGCATTAGGAGACTGTTATGGTTATTTTAATTGTGGAGAGACCTGTGACCTACATGTATTAGGAGGCACGGCTCGCCATAGCCAAAGTGGCAAAATGAACAGACATATTCCACACATGGACCGCCACACCAATACGGCGACCCCTGTCAACGCATTGCTCCAGTGAGCAACGGCAGCCAATGCGATATTAGGCGTAGCAGCTGCCTGTCAGCGGCAGCAACAGTACTGTCAGCAGCAGCAATATTCTTTTATTATTCCTCACATGTGTATGAGAGTGTGTTTTATAGGCATAATGACGCCTCAGCAGCACTCTGCTGTGATGGATCAGTCTCATTAGCTGTTAACAGAGAGCCTGCATCACCAACACAGTCTCTGTCGCAAGTTGCTTTTCCACTGCATGGTGCTCTACCTGTTCAGCTCAACTGTAGGATACTGTGTTCTACTACATGCTACCTAATCCACTGGTTCTTAAAACCTTTTCATGTCAAATAATATGTAATTAGCAGAGGACCCCCATCTGAAAATGTTTTGTGCCAGGGACCCCCAGAATCACACATTTTAGGTCAAAACTTCCAGTACTCGTGAGGTTTGTTTGAGCTCTAATCCCTGGAGTGTTACCACCGCAACATGCGGTGGTAACACTCCATCTCCTTTATGTACCTGTAGGTCTGTCTTTATGTACCTGTAGGTATGTCTAACGACCTTCTTTATATGCTCTGTCTGTCTGATTAACACAGTACTTTACATATTGCCATATCTTTCCTCTTATGTCCTCTGCATTATTGGACTATTTCCGTCCTTGCATCTTCATTTTTCTCTCGCTCGCTCGCTCTCTCTCTCTCTCTCTCTCTCTCTCTCTCTCCCTCCCCCCACACTGATTGATGGACAAAACTGCTTCCCTTCATGAGCTATGAAAATGATACGGCGGCTGAATGTGGATGACTTGTTATAGCTGTCAGCTTCACATCTTTGTTTATTGTCTGTCTGTCTCTCTGTCTCTCTCTCAGAGTAACGATAATGACGAGCGGCTGCAGTTTGTCAAGCTGTTGGCCAAGATGTTTGGGGCCAAAGACTCTGTTCTGAGACGCCAACTCAAACCTCTGTGGCAGTGCTACCTGGGCAGGTGGGCATCACACTGTGTGTGTGTGAGAGAATGCATGTCATGTAGTTTGGTTCTTTTTCATCCGTGCTGACTGCCAGAGGTGGTTCCCCTTTGAATATTCAGTGCTTAAAAGCACCGCCTCTGGCGGTCACTGGAGATTTATAAAACTGTTTTATATTTATAAAACTAACAGGGTGGTGTGTGTGCTGCTGCTGTGATGTTCCAACTGTGTGTGTGATGTTCCAACAGGTTCAATGACATCCACGTCCCCATCAGACTGGAGTGTGTCAAGTTTGCCAGCCACTGTCTAATGAACCACCCAGACCTGGCTAAAGTCCTAACGGGTATAGCGTTGATTTACACACAAACGCACACATGAGTTTTTTGTTTTCATTTTATTCTGCATCTTTATGTAAGCCTGAAGCCGAAAAGTATAGCAGATGTACACAAGCTCACATGTCTCCCACAGAACTCCTGAAGGTCAGGTCACATGACCCGGTGGAGGCCATCCGCCATGACGTCACCGTCTCCATAGTAACGGCTGCCAAGAAGGACCTGGCGCTGGTGAACGACGAAATGGTCAACATTGTCAAAGAGAGGACCCTGGACAACGGGGTGAGTTGAGTGTGTGTGTGTGTGTGTGTGGCTCAATCTGGTTGACTGTAGAACAGCAAGAACATAGGGTTTAGAACAATAATACCACTTTACATATTGTGCCAATTGTTTAGGAAATAGACACTAGGTCGGGGGAAACCTTCCATGCTGTTTCACAAATCACAAATTAGGACTTGTTAGCCTGACAAAAGGTTTCTTTTTGCTTTGTTCCATGGGTCTAGTGGCGTGTGCGACTGTGCGTGAAGAGGTTCACTTTGCTTTGTTCCCAGTGTTCATTTTGTTGACTAGGGTTTTTCAGAAGACTAAATGGGACTAAGACTAACTGGTGTGTTATTCAAAAGACTAAGACTAAATAAAAATTATTCTGAATAAATGTCCACGGTTTGTTCCATGGGTCTAGTGGCGTGTGCGACTGTGCGTGAAGAGGTTCACTTTGCTTTGTTCCCAGTGTTGACTAGGGTTTGACTAGGGTTTTTCAGTAGACTAACTTGGACTAAGACTAACTGGTGTGTTATCCAAAAGACTAAGACTATGTACTAAAATGTCCACGGTTTGTTCCATGGGTCTAGTGGCGTGTCTGTAAGGAGGCCATGATGGGCCTGGCGTCCATCTACAGGAAGTACTCCCTGCAGGGGGAAGGAGGCCGGGAGGCGTCCAAACAGATCTCGAGGTAACGTTATCCCATTCTGACCTGAGATCAGATTCTAAAAATGTCTTATTACATCCTGACAGTTTCATTATTAACCCATTATGAGCTTGTAGAGCTGCTATTTTTCAATAGCTAAAGCACGACATGATGCTAACACCAAAATGGGTTGAGGTTAAAGTCGAATGCCTCAAATCTGTGATTCCTTCCACTGATGTGGATCAGGAACATAATATAAGGTTTAGAATGATAATACCTAAACGTCACCATGGACCTTTCAATCATGAGATTTGATTTAGCTTTGTTCCATGTACACCCAATGTGTGTGTGTTTGTATTACTATACTTGTGAGGACCGTGACAGCAAATTGATAGCGAGTGAAGAGAAACTATACATGCAGGGGAAGAGATGAAGAGTGTGTGCGTGGGTTCAATATTCTTGTACCCTCTTGGTATTTAATTGCACGTTGCTTGAGGAACACTGTACTTATTGTTGGAGTATAGTTTATTGCATGTTACAGCAGCATGACATTGGCTGTTCTCACTCCTAGTTGGAGTCCAGCTGAAGAGCGTCATAGCCTGATTACAGTATCTGTGTATTGTAACAAGATCAAATGAACGGCAATGTGAGACAAGGCAGGTTGATGAGGTTACAGATGACAGGCGGACTGATAGAGAGAGAGAGAGCAGGGGAGAGTGAGAGAGGCCCGTCATTTATGGAGTCATGGACGCGGGAGAGAGCGTGTATTAACCCATTCTGACCTGAGATCAGATTCTAAAAATGTCTTCTACATCCTGACAGTGCTCTGAAAAAGCTATGTTTCTATGGCAGTCGTTCGATTTTTCAAAAATAGCAGACCTACAAGCTATGAGCTTGTAGATCTGCTATTTTTCAATAGCTAAAGCATAACGTAATGGCAAAAGGGGTTCCCGCCCAAAATGGGTTAAAGAAGTAAAATGGATTGTGTGTGCGCGTGCACCACATTTCACAGTACAGGTCTTGTAGATTTTGAGAAGTAGACAATTTTCTTGGTCCTCAAAAGAGACATGGATGTGTTATGGTTGAAACAAGAATTGATGACATCAATTCATTACCAGCTACTGCCTTCTATCCCATGGCTGAAAGGTCGGCTATTGGCAAAAGGTGTGTGGTTGCCTAGAGACGAGGCAGCCAATCAGGACGATAGCTTGTCTGTACAGCCAATGAGAAACGTAGGTCTCAACTACAGCAAAGCACCGCAGAGAGAACATTGACCAGCTTTGCTTACACAGCAACATCTGGTCATTGTCTTAAAATGTTGATGTCCTCACCAGTATAGTAATGCAAACCTGTGTGTGCCCACAGACTCATGGATTCATGGTATTTTGGATTCCATAGAAGCCAAAGCATGTTACGCAATGAAAATAGCCGATCTACAAGCTCTCAATGTGGCATGGATGCATTTTAGAAACATTTTTCAGTGGTGATATTTCATTTAGCTTTATTCCATGCAGACTGCTGGTGGAGCGTATCTTTGCTCAGTTCATGGTTCCTCACAACCTGGAGACCACAGAGAGGATGAAGTGTCTATATTACATGTATGCTACGCTGGACCCCACAGATAGATATTGGATTCCGGATTCCGCAGACTCCGCACACCACAGGTACAAGAAAGACGTTCTTTATTGAGAATTCTGACGTTTCGATCTATTTGATCTTCATCGGGTCATGTTAACATACACAAAAGTTTGTACTTACCAATACCATATTCTATATTTTCTGTTGTTGTGGGGAAAGCCTTCGCTGAACATGGCTGATCGACAGTCGATCTGCCATTTTCTGTGAAAGCTTTACCCACACTACAGATGCTGGGGTTTAAGTGGTTACTAACTGAACCAGCTGGAAGCTTTAACCATGATTTCATGCCCCTGACCAATCAAATGCGTATGCATACACAGTGTTGTTTCTGCTCCCACACTCACCTGCTCCCTCTGACACACACCTACATGCTTTCACCCTGCTCCCTCTGAACCCACACCAATTTGAGAGGACCTGTGATGTCATGACATACATTTTATTTGTGTTTTTTCTATTAATTTGGTCATTAAGGTCCACAGAATGACCTCTGCCGGAAACATCGCGAAAAAAATGTGATGGCCATTTTTGTATACCACACCATAGACAACCAAGATATGAGGCAAACATTTCCAAATGTCATCATGCTGTAGCATGTGACATATCAAACTAGAGGGTTTTCATGATTCTGAATCCATTACAAGCATTAGTTTTGCATGAAAAACACTCCTTGGCCTAAAAACGGTTGATATGGCTGAATTTAAGCTACTTAAAGCATGATGACATATTATGTCTATACAAAAATGGCCATAACTGTTTTTCGATTCCGATTCTTGGGGTGACGATTCGATTCAAAAACGATCTTTTCGATTCTAAAGCAGTTTATTTTATTTTATTAAAAACAAATTGAATTTTAGCATGATCTACTCCAGTCTTCTGGCATGAAAGCGGAGTACATTTAGTAAAAAGCTTGTATAATTGTAAAGGTTTTATCAACTGAATGATTTAAACACACAAAGGTTAAATCCAAGAGTAAGAACTTGTCTCATTTATTTAGCTTGCACAAATTTGAACCAGTACAAAAGTTACAAAATCTCTTCTCACTCAATACCAGAACGATACATTAGTATTAAAACAGGTGTAAAATAAATACAATTGGCAGGCTTAGCTTAGCTGGTAGTAAATGCACTATGCAGAAACCCAGGCCATAATGCATTGCATGCACAGGTACATTTGTGAAAGAAAATATATATATATATTTTTTTTTGGAAAAATCGATTTTTGGAAAATGAGAATCGATTCTGAATCGGACAGCATTAGAATCGCGATTCTAACTCGAATCGATTTTTTTTTTACACGTACAGGCCTACTAGGCCTACTCTGAATGGGATGTGGATAGGTCGGAACATGATGAGACATCAAGTCAAAGACCTGCTGGACCTTGTCAAACAGCCCAAGGTAACAGCACTGCCCTGCATGCAGATATGATCACAGGGATCAGCGGGTTACTCATTACCCATGTCAAGTTTCCCTTCAATTAACTTGGGCTGTTCAGGATAATTACACACACACACACACACACAGGGTTTGTGTGTAGGGCCTGAAAGTTCTGGCTTGGGTTTTATTCTATGCTTATAGATTTGGACTAAAGAAATAGACTTGAAATATACTATTAATAGTTTATGTGAAAAGGGGAAGGTGACTGAATACTATCTGAAGCTGCTGTATCGATCAAAAATGTTCTTAAATTCTTTCTTGCGCTTTTGTCTGTTTTCAACATCATGTCTAGTCGGAAACATCCAGCAAAGCTGTGTCCGACAAGGTGATGGTGATCACAAGTAAGTGACACACAATCACACGCACACACTTTGCCATCAAATCTAAAATAGTATACCGTTGCTGAAAGGTAGGTTGGCAACCTTGTACTTTATATCCAGTCAATATAGTTATTATTTAGCCACAAGCTCTTGTTAATACTTGGTTCAGTATTTATAAAACCCACAGAAAGACATAACCACGTTCACTTTTAAAAGGGATACATACCTAGCTACCATAGCCACTTTTGTGTGACACTAGTAGGCTGAAGTACTACCTGAATTACATGACTGCTGTCTCACCAAAAAAAAATTCATTGTGTGTGTGTGTGTGTGTGTGTGTGTTCAGGTAACCTTCCAGACCCATTCGAGGCTACTACACGCAACTTTGTGAAGAAGCTGGCCAAGGTGCTGGATGACGACGAGAGGATCCGACACCAGCTGGAGACCCTGGTCAGCCCGTCCTGCTCCTGTAAACAGGCCGAAGTGTGTGTGGTGAGTGCACCCCAGAGCTCTGTGCTAGGCGTTGAGTCAGAACTCAGTAGTGGAGTTCTTACTGCTCATTAGGAGCACCTGAAGACTATAAAAGGCCATTCAAACAATGGTCTGTTACTCTGTTGAAATGTTTATTTACTTGAATGTTTGGAATACTGCTTTAATATGTTCATGGTTTGACTACCATTTAAGTCGGTTTAAAGCTGCTATAAGCAATAATATGTCAACATTTTAATGACTTTTTCGTGTTCAGACAGCCAGCAATGGGTAGAATGCTCCCAACAAAAACGTTAGTCTCTGTGACACATCTAGGGGCCACAATCTGCATTCAAATATTTTCCTAGAAGCTTTGTCTTTGGTAGATTAGCCTGTCTGCTTCCTGATTGGTTAGTCATTGTGACCGGGTTTTTTTGGACCAATGACAAAGCTTCTAGGAATATCTTTGAATGCAGATTGCGGCCCCTAGATGTGTCACAGACATTTTTTTGGGGGGGAGCGTTCTACCCATTGCTGGCTGTCTGAATACAAAAAAGAGAGAAAAAAAAGTCATTAAAATGTTGACATGTTTATAGCAGCTTTAAAGGTCCGCTGACATGCCCCGAAATTAATATGGGTGGTACAGCACATCACGTGGTCTGACTGAAAACAGTTTGAAACAGTTTGAAACGGGGCTACGGCGCTAGCAACAAGTGGCTATAGGTCAGGCTAGCGTTTTTGACGGTACATTTAGCGTCATATTGGCTATAAATGTAATTGAAAAAAATTATTTTTTCGCCAGAAATGCTTAGTTTGAATGCAATTGAGGTTGGCGTGGGGTTTTTTAGGGGAACTGCAGCACAAGCGCAAATTTTGGACTGGAGTCCCATGTTCCCCCGGTCGCCAACACCCCTGTCTGCCCGCTCTGAGACCTCTCAGCCCCGCAGCGCGACAGTCGCGACTACGGACGGTCTGCTGTTGTCTGGCCGCTGTGAGAGCAGCGCGACTACTGTTCTTTTCCCCTCTCAGGCGCAGGCTGACATGTACACCCTCGCTCTCACTCTGTAATACCGTAGTTAGTTACCACAACATTGTTCAAGTGAACTATAGTGTGTTTATGTTTGTATTCATTGTAATAATAAATATCGCTATGCCGAGGCATAGTCTTGCGGACGAGATCATGAGCCTCTACGGGGGACTGGGCATGTGTGTACACACACAGCATAGCAACTTATGCTACTATTTTGGTGTCACATTTAGCTTGAATACTGGGTGAAAGTCTCATTCAAAAAATTAATTTTTCGCAACATTGTTCAGGTGAACTGTGTGTTTATGCTTGTTCATTGTAATAATCAATATCGCTATGATTATTTTATTTATCGCCGCGTCGCTCCGCATGACAACATACAGTCTAGCCCGTCTACGCACACACACACACACACACACACACACACACACGCAATGGCACGGAATCTGCCTCGGGCGTCTGTAGCTCTCTTCCCCGCTGTCATGCACTATAGCCGTGTGTGTGTGCGTACACACATGCCCAGTTCAATGCGGGGACCTGACCAGAGACTATACGTCCGTCCGTCCGTGTGTGTGCAGCCTGCATCTGAGACGGGCTAGACTGTATGTTGTCATGCGGAGCGACGCGGCGATAAATAAAATAATCATAGCGATATTGATTATTACAATGAACAAGCATAAACACACAGTTCACCTGAACAATGTTGCGAAAAATTAATTTTTTGAATGAGACTTTCACCCAGTATTCAAGCTAAATGTGACACCAAAATAGTAGCATAAGTTGCTATGCTACCACGGCCACCAAGCCCGGCGAGCCCGCATAGAAGTCGTTGGGGAAAGCTTTCGCCAGTCTGACGTCAGAATCATGATAGCATAGTTTGATAGCAGTTATTAGCTCCCGAGGGGCGTGTCACTTCTCCTTTAAGGAACATATTGTAGAACACATTCATTGTGTGTTGGGTTCTGTGTTCACACTTGACAGTGTTTTGGGAATTAATTAACTTGTGTTTAAGTATAAATTACAAAAGAATGAGACAAATGTAGCCGGCTGGAATTGAGCCTTTGGGGCCACCGTCGCAGCAGCCTCACACGCTGCGTTAATCGTCACCACGTATTTAAATGCCCAGCCGGCAACCAAAACGTTAGCTTGTTGTGGTGGTGTCGGCTGTGGGTTTTGCGACCCAGGTTGGTTGGTGGTTTTTCTCTTTCCTGACCGGGTTTAGGTCACACTTGACGAGTCCATGACTGTACAAGAAGGATAACATGACAGAACACAGACACTTGAAGTAATCGCCACTGCTGTTTTGTTTTAGTTTATTTTTTAGTTTGAGTTCATACGTTTTTATTGCTTTTAGTATTTTGAGCCATTTCTGTTTTCGTTTATTTGAGCTGTTTTCTTTTGTTAATTTGTTGTTTCCCCCCCCCCCACATGTTGGCGAGCGTTACATTTGGAGGCTGAAGAGAACAATTTGGTGAACTAGCTGACGGGCCGTATGGGTTGCTATCGCTGGGATCTCATGTTAACCCACGACTAAGGGCCGATTCATACTCCTGTTTCGGCGCTGTAGTGCCGAAATGATTTCGGCTCGTCAGAAAATTTCAGTAGCACCGAAGAGCCGAACCGACTTTTATTCGGCTCTAAAATAGGAGTATGAATCGACCCTATGGTTTGGCTGTGACTGCACCTCTTTCCACGGTGTCGCTCCTGTTTTTCTTGCATGCTGTGTGCTGTGCTTTGCTGTGCGTGTGGTTTTGTTAAATATTCTTAGTTTCTTAGTTTCTTCGGTTATTGTGTGTTCTAGCTTTTAGCTCCCCCTTATTAGCTAGTTAGCTGTGTTTCCTATTGGCCTCACTGGCTCCAAATGTGGCATCGTTTCCCCTTCATCATTAGTATTGGACCTGTGTATTGGTTTTAGTCTACCTGGTTTTAAAGATGTTTCATATGATAATAAATGTTTTGTACTAATGTTCTTCAACGTTTAATACATTTCCGGTTTGTGGAACACTGTCTCAAGTCATTATAGCAAACTTGCATTTTGTGGGGAACCCAGTTTACTGGTCTAGATAATTCCTTGAACTATCAAGGTGGCGTAGTCATACAAAAGTAAATCCTTTGGTACACTTGGTTACACAAAGATAAAAACTGTTAATCATTTACATTTTAGAAATTTAGCCTATTTAGAAAAGAGCTGATCTACAAGCTCAAGGATCAGCTATTTATCTTTCTTTATTCCAAGTGCTTAAATCGTTACTTGATTTGAAACGTATCCATTCCATTTAAATGGTTCATTTGAAAAAGGTTTCATTTAAAATGCTGACTTTAATAATTTGTCTAAAATATTGACTTTAATAAATTACGTCATTTAATTTAACATGTCATTGTATATGAGTCTACACTACAGTGTATGACTTATATGGATAACAAATGGACGTAATGATTCCGTGTCTGTGTGTGTTTGTCCTCAGCGAGACATTACTAAGAAACTAGGGAGTCCCAAGCACCCCAGTAACCCCTTCCTGTTGGAGAGAATCTCCCCGGTCCACATCGGAACAGAGTCCATCAGGTATGTGTTGTTTTGGTCTTACTTTTTAGTTTTTGTGTTTCTTATCTGTAAATAGTTTAATCCAACAATCAGCGCTGCTTAATATGTGAAACCCGCTATTTGTTTAATGCGTTTAATTCGTCGTTTTAAAATAATAATAAAGAAATAGCTGATTTGTAGCTGACCTGGTGACGAGGCCATCACGTTACGATGACGAAACCGGAAATCATACTTCCGGTCTAGTCTGTAGGGCTTCGGGGGAAGTGAACGGGGGACTTAAATTGGGGTGAGGTAAAGGGCGGCTGTGGCTCAGGAGGTAGAGCAGGTCGTCCAATGATCCCTGGGTCGGTGGTTCGAATCCTGGCTCCTGCTGTCCACATATCTGCCATGTTCTGTTTTATTATTTTATTATGAGTGCGTTTTTTGATGGCTCCATCGTGTGTGTGTGTGTGTGTGTGTGTGTGTGTGTGTACCAGTGCCCTTATAAAGCAGGTGAATAACTCTATAGAAGGTACAGCTGATGAAGAGGAAGGTGTTCCAACTGACGAGGCCATCAGAGCAGGACTGGAGCTACTCAAGGTAACACAGCTACACACCACCAACACACACACACACACACACACACACAGCCCATTTAATACATCACAGATGGGGTTCATTCAGGAACACTTACGTTATAAGTAAATGTGTAACCATTTATGGCAATAAATGGAATACAGTTAAAAGATTTATTTTGTATTTATTTTATCACGACTATTCGTGAGGACCAATTATATGAAGATGCGTTGAAAAGTGGTGAAGTGTTTCCTTAATTCTGCAAAGCAGCATGCTAAGCAAAATCAGGGAACTCTATGCAATGGTTGTATGTTGTCTCCCTGCTGTTCTATTGAGACATTTAGATCGTGTCAAAGGTCATTTTTCACACGATCTGACACGCGGTCTGACACATTTGGACCTGATGGTCAAGATTAGATTTATCCTCTGAGCAAGCAGACAGGCTCGCTCTATTAGCTCAATTATTTAAAAAACAAAATCGGCACGTGCACAGGAAACCGGGTTCAAATCCGGGGCACACGAGGAAAGATCCATAGTGCAGCTTTAACTGTTGCAACCCCTAAATGGCGTTTGTGCCGTTGTTTGTCAGATGTTGTCTCACACCCACCCGGTGCCGTTCCACTCCGCGGAGACGTTCGAGTTCCTGCTGCGCTGTCTGAAGATGGACGACAAGAAGGTGGCCGAGGAGGCGCTGCAGATCGTCACGAACACCGGCAGCAAGATGGACGAGAGCTTCCCTCACATCAAACTGTACGTCCAGTCCGTCCGCTCCACTGGCTCTCAAACCCATTAACCCGTTCAGGACGGGAATCCTCTTTTGGTGTTTTAACTTTATACTTTAGCCATTGGAAAAAATAGGAGATCTACAAGCTCATAGCGAGGCACTGAGTGCCGCGATATGAGCTTGTAGATCTGCTATTTTTGAAAAATCTTGGTGCAAATCTTTGAAAATATGTACTTTCAGAGCGAACATTTTTCTCAAATCTTTGCTTCTGGGGAGTCCCTGAAACAACATATTTTGAGACGGGGTTCCGTGGCCAAATGCAGATAATTCTGGGTGGTCCTTGACATGAAAAAGGTTGAGCACCACTGCTATAGAAACATAGTGTGGCCAGGTGGAGTTGAGCCTCAGGAGCCACCATAGGGACAGTCTACTTCCTCATTGACAATCAAGTGACTATTTAAAGGCCCTGTCATCTAGCCAACATCAGATGTTTGGTGAATGCTGCCGAGGGTCTCGAGACCTGGGTCTGCATGGGGTTTTATCTGTACTAGTGACAGGGTTGATGATTCATGTGCCCTAGCTGTGCTGACCTCTTTCATGTGGCAGGAGGGAATGTGAGGGCACATATGGACATTTAAAGATATAGCCACTGCTGTTTTGTTTTAGTTTGTTTTGTTTTAGTTTAAGTTTATTTTGAGCCATTTCTGTTTTCTGTTTTTTGGGTTAGGGTTAGGGTTAGGGTCATTCCTAAATGGGTTAACTCATTTACTGCGGAGTAAATAAATAAAAAATTCAGCCCCTGCTGGAGATTTTTAGTTTTTCCTTACCTTTCAATTGGTCACTGAATATGTATGCAGTACGGCCGACCGCCTAATCGGTGATAAACACGCAGGTTTTCTCTGTGCTTCGGCGAAAAACCTTTCTTTTTTTGTTGTCAGCGAGACCATCCGTTCTTGGTCAGGGTCTGTTGAAAATACCATGCTCGTCAACACGGAATAGGAGCGACACAGAAGCCAAGATAAAGTGCATTAATATGGGAGTGGACGGCAGCTGTTTTTTGGCAATCACGTGATTTCCTCATAAAGCCTTGACTTGCATCTTTACAAAGTTACAAAGACAGTTTTTTTGGCTCGTGCACCTGCCTCGTAGATGTACCTCTTTCTCCTATTGATCTTGTCTCACCTTCCCCATCTAGTGCTCTGCTGCCGGTACTGCAGGCCAAATTGAAGCGCGGCGGTCCTCGCCAGGCCTTGATGGCCAGCTTCTGCATCGACGCCATGTTCACCAACAGCAGAGATGAGGTGAGCTCCACTGTGTGGACCCACAATAAACCACAAGGACACATTTATTTTTGTAAGATGATGATGATGATGTATCATTGACTCACCTGCCAGTGAGGATCCCCCACAGGGAGGATGTGTTGTAGGGCCTTTGTGCTACTCCTACCACGCAACAAGCGCCATAATTATCATCATACCTGCCTGGCTTGCCTCCCCCGAACACGGGCCAAATATGTTTGTATAGACGCTTGACAAAGCCGGTTGCAACGCGGTGGATTAAACCCTGTGGTGGATTAAACCCCGTGGTGGATTAAACCCTGTGGTGGATTAAACCCTGTGGTGGATTAAACCCTGTGGTGGATTAAACCCTGTGGTGGATTAAACCCCGTGGTGGATTAAACCCGTGGTGGATTAAACCCTGTGGTGGTGGGCATTCACTTTACCGCTGCGTCGCCCAAGCGACCCTGATTTAGCATTTTTAAGGCATAAACGCCGCCCTACATTGTAATGGGAGTATGTAACACTCGCCAGGGCACAGTTCCATGTTCAACGGCCTGATAGCCTGGCTGGGGAAACTGTCCCTTGGTCCGGTCGTTGGGCATTTGATACCGCGGTGTCGCCTGCATGATGGTAGCTAACAGCAGGAACAGATTGAGGCTGGGGTGGTAAATCATGCAGAAAATTGATGAAAGGTACCCTGCGCTTCCCATGTTTTTGTACCTCATTAGACGATACAGAACAAGCAAAGCATGCTGAATAGGGAATAGGCCATTCATTCAAGATCCAGCCAATTCAGAACACACAGGGAAGACCGAAGTTAGGACTACTCAAATTCCAAAGAATTTAATTAATTTAATAACCGAATATTGCAAAATGATGGTTCCCAGTTACAGAATTTAAAGAATCCAATCTTCTTTTAAATGTAAAATTCCAATGCAGAATCGTATTTATTTATTTTATTTGTAATAATGGTTTCACCACTGCTTTAGTTGCAGTTCCATTAGTGTGTACCCCAGTCATAGTTGACAATGAGCAGGCTGTGCACGATTACAAATTAAAGTTGACATTGATTTGTGATTAACAATTTAATTGAACATAATATGAATACACTTTTAAACACATTCCGTGCTTTCCTCGATCTCTCATGGAAAGTTATTAAGGTCATCTTAGCCATCCGTGACATACACGAGATTTGATTAAAAGTTATTTAAAAATATATATTTTGTATAGCCTTTGTTAGCTTCCGCGCCTAGCGTCCATAGGCTTCTCATTGTAGTAGAAACAGCCTACATGATAATCTGCGGTACACGTGCACAGGGTTATTAGTGGTATTCTATTTATGCTCAGAATGGCATAAAATGCCATGTTAATAGCCTATGCCACCACAGGGCACCGGGCCTTTTGCTCGGCAGCACCGTGCCTATGGAGCAGCCTCCCCATGGACTCCAGAGTGCCGCAGACTATTGAATCTTTTAAAACGGGCCTAAAAACTTTCCTGTTTCGGAAGGCCTTTTCGTGTTGAATTGTCATTTTGATAACCCTGTTTTTAACCTTCTATGATTGATTATATGTTTTTAACCATGTAGCACTCTGGGATTCCCTGTGAATGAAAAGTGCAATATAAATATAATGCATTATTATTATTAAAATGTTAATCTGAGCCGCGCTGATCATGGGGGGCCGCGCTGCTCTGGGGGCCATCGTCCTTCCGTTCCCTAGGCTTACACTACAGATCCAGACTACATCACTTCCGGCTCGGGTGGAAGTTACTTATTTCGCAGATTTCTCTGGAACTAGCGCCAGGACCTCACCTAGAGGGCTGGGCAGTAACGTGTTCATTTAGTTTTCGTTTTTAGGCTTCATAACCACAAATTCCACTTGGCAGATAAGACAAATAACCATCCCTAACCCACATTTAACCCATTTTGGGCGGGAATCCCTTTTGGTGTTGGCATTATGTTGTGCTTTAGCTATTGAAAAATAGCAGACTCTACAAGCTCACAGCTTGTAGGTCTGCTATTTTTGAAAAATCGAAGAACCACTGACATAGAAACATAGCTTTTTCAGAAAACTGTCAGGATGTAGAAGACATTTTTTTAATCTGATCTCAGGTCAAAATGGGTTAATAATTGTATACCCATGTAATAATTGTGGCAGGCCTAACAATGAGCCTGTCCTGTGGTTCCTCTCTCCATCCAGCCGCTGCACAAAGGCCTGGACTCTGGGAACGTGGAACACCCCTGATAAGGGTTTTATTGCGTTCATTAAAACCCTACAGTTCATTCAGTCCGCTCACTGGTTCTCTTTGGTGATCACCATTATTTCATGCAGCCACCCACCATAGTCACAATCATGTTTCCCCCTTGTTTACCAGCTGATATTTTACTATTGTTGAGCGTTATTGAGCTGCTATAAATTTTTTCACTCTAAATGTGTGGGCTTCATTCCAGTTAGAGGGGTACCAGTCTTCCATGTATTTATATGGTAAAGACGCCCTGACCTAGCGCTGACCATCGTTTTTTTATTTGTTTTATGTTTTTGTACCGCAAGAAGGTGAAGTACGCAAATTTTTCTGAGGACGAGGAAGAGGACCGCGCCGGGCGGTCGAAGGCGGCCGCCGCTAAAGACGACGAAGAGGAGGAGGAGCCAACATCCAAGGTTGGTACACAAAATCAAATACCAAAAAGTAGGGATTGGGCTCGTAAATTTTTGTTGATAACAAGTAGCCTACATTATCGATCAGGCTTATCGAATCGGGTTCCTATCAAGCTCACTATCGGCAGTATCGAGGCATTTTCTATTATTTTGTGGAAAGACGGAAGACGACCATGAATTCTGAACAGAACCAGTATATTTTACTAGGGCCTTCAAATACATTCTTTTTTTTTTACAGATGGAAGGCAATTGACGTTTTTACTTTTTGAAAATAATATTTTTTTTTGTTATCAATTGTTTTTTATTAAAGACAAAAAATCACAATAAAACATGTTAACATCATGAATGAAATAAAATAAGAAAACAAAACATATTAAAACACATAACAGCAAAAGAAAGGAACACAAAAACAAACAGACAATCCCACCCACCCCTCCCCCCGGGACCAAAGATGTCATAAAATGTCAGGACTCCTACCACTGTGCAATAGGGAAAAATAAATAAATAACAATGACTAAATCATGTCCTTAACCATATCTGCAATATCAGACCAAATATCAATGTTTACTTCTTTCGCTCCGTGCAATCTTGCTGTTGACAATTCCATATAGATGATATCTAAAAAGGTCAAAGCCCATTGGCGAAACGTCAATGTGTGAGGTGGTTTCCAGTGCGAAGCAACCATCTTCTTTGCGGCCCTTACGCCAGCAAAGAAGACACGAATACGGGTATTATTTAAATGCAATTGGGATACATCGTTTAATAAGAATAGAGATGGGGAGGGTGTAATGTTAATTTGTAGAATAATCGAAAGTTTAGCAGCAACCAGATTCCAAAATGTGAGGACATCCGGACACTCCCACACCATATGAAAGAATGTACCTATGGTGTTCGGAGTGCAGAAAGTGCAGTTATGGTTATTTAAAATCCGCATAGCACACAATCTGCGGGGAGTTAAGTATGTCCGATGTACAAAATTTAGATGAATTTGCTGATGATCAGGATTCCTAGAAGATAGGGCAACATTAGACCACACTGTATCCCAGCTCCAATCTGGATCTAGATTTGGTATGTCATTCCTCCATACAGTATCGACAGCCAAGGTCCCATTGAAAATAATATTGAAGAAACAATTACCTGGTCAATGTGTGTACCGTCATTTAATTGCGTAATTTAGTTTACCCAGGCAGCGCTGGTTGGCAGGTATCAATACACTTTTAGACCAACATGTTTGTGCCAGTTTGGGCGATTCGATTTGTCTTGATCGCCTCTTGTCTTGATTGTTTCAACATGACATCATGGGCCGCTATGCTCGATAAACCCAGAGCTTATTGATACCGGGTACTCGATAAGCTTGTTAGCGTTATTATTTTTTTTAAGTTTCAAGCTCCATCCCTACCAAGAAGTTATGTTTAGATTAAGAAAATGCAGACAAATCAATCATGATGAAAAATATGTCAGCTTCCAAAAGATATTTTCATGATTATGATATGGAACATATGAAGCCATTAATGATCAGAGCTATGAAAAAGTCTGCAACACTTTTATACACTATGCAGTTGGGTGTCCCTGCTTCATCTCTGTCTCGGCTAAGCGGTCCTTGGTTGAAGACCCCTGCACTACGTAGATGATAATCCTGTGGTTTTCTTCTCCAGCGTCGCAAGAAGGCACCAGCCAGGAGAAGATGAATATCAAAACAAAGGAGTGAAGAGGACTGTGAACAGAGGAACGTCTTGAAATAATGTGTGGAACTGCCCTATATGGCATCAGCAGCATTAACAACTCCCTCCTGCCCCCTTGTGCTAATACAACTGGGACTCTGTCACAAAAAAACATTTACGTCATCTTGTCCCTAACACAAACATTAAATCATATTAACAATAAAGAGTTTGTTTTGACACCGTTTGTTTTACATCATCATTACATCACCTAATCACCTCCTCGATGTTGTAAGATGATAAGAGCGCCCCTCACTTCACACGGGTGTGATTTCCCCCCCCTGCACTGGCAAATTCGTAGAGGTATCTAGGCTAAAAACGTATAGGGGAGTAAGAATCGACCCCTGGGGGGCTGAGTTTAGTTGTATATAGGGTTTAAGTAACCGGTTAATAGTTGGTATCTTGATCGGCACATTTAGGGCGCTTTCACACCGGACATGTTTGGTTCGTTTAAAACGAACCAAACATGTCCGGTGTGAAAGCGCCCTAAAAAACATGCACGTGCGTCATTATCATTATGGATCCCAGTCTCACCACAGCTCAAGCTCCCCCCCCCCCCCCCCCACACACTCAGAACCCCCACTGCAAAGATGCACGCACGCATGCGATGACTGACGTTATCTGGCTGCATTGAAGACATACATAACATATGTGAGCCACAGGTTGTGGGTTCAAGTTCAGCCCACAGCACAGCCTCGGACGGCATATTATAGGCTATAGCATGCTGTTTTTCATAATGTTTGAGGATTTGAAAGATAGACGCCTTTACATAGATTGTGCATTAAGTAAAAGTACTTAGTAAAAGTACTTAGTTACTTTCCACCACTGCATACATCCATGCAGCTGACCTCCCCATTGGTGTATGTGATCCTGGGAGGCGCACCTGTGTTCTGGTCCTCTTGATTGAGCTGAGCAGGACCTAGAAACCTCACCTTCGTTTTCACTGTTCGTGTTTACACAAACACTCAAAGCAAGTACATTTAAAATAGCTGCTCCTCATCAAATGGATGCACTCTTTCAAGTTGTTGTTGGGAGTTGCACCAAATGGTGTCATTAACTATTGTAGCAACTTTTTCCAGGTTCAGTTTCTGATAAACTGTATAAAGCTTTAAGCTACAGATATAAACAAATATGTTGTGCATTGTCACTTCACTTAGCAACAAAACCATTTACCCGTAACTTTGTTTTATCCTTACCGTATCTTCTCAATCCAACGGCGTCTCGTCCTCTTATTTTCAGGAAAACGGTAGAAAGTACAACCGTGGCACTGACCGCTTTCATGGTCGCAATCTGGGACGAAGCATAGTACCATGTTGTTTTCTCATTTAGTTTGTTTGACGAAACAAAACGTTAAAACGGAGAGGAAACGAAGTCCGAGTCTTCTAAGGACTAAAACAAAACAAAACACACGCGCTAAGCGTGACGTATCTTGGGTGCGACTGGGAGCTGCAGCCAGTCACCCCGCCTACCCGGATATGTAGTCTATGGGTTGTTTGACTCATTTCTAGCGCTTATTTTGTTACTCTTTGGATATATTTGTACATTTCCACCTTCAGTCGATGCTTCATATCCATATGAGTGTAAAGGCCGGGGTGATCGGGTTTTTTTTTCAAACACAGTTCTTATATGAAGCGATCATAAATCCCACTAATGCGTTTTCAATGCAACAAAAAAAATACATGAACCTGGGGAATGACGCCCTCTACAGACAGTGACGTCAGGACTTCGGTGCTCTTGCAGTTTCGAGTTATTCTAGGTCGAAGGGTTTGGTTTGAGGGCTGGCTGATTGTGGTTGGTCTGATATCACTGTGCGATGGTATTCTCCTGTGGGTCGGCGGCGGTGTTGGTTACGACTGTTGGCCACCAGTTGTGATACAACAGAGTTTGCTGTGACCGTTGTGAATTATGGGTGGTGTAGTCTTTGCCAAGACGGTGGATTGTGGCCCATGCCGTCCTGCTGTTTTTTGTCATGTTGGTGTTCTCTATATCTTTTCATCCTAGGCATGACGTTAAACTGTTCCGTTCGAGAGGACCAGCGACCCTCGAATGTAAACAGCCACGAAAGGAAACTATGTGTGTGTGTGAGGTGTTCTCTATCATTTCATTCCAGACTTTCCTTCGTTCATCCCCAACTTCACTGTCTATCTCCTGTGTTCTCCATTCATCTTGAGCGATACACAGTCGTCTGATGTGCGGGGGGAGGTGCCGGCTAGCGCATAAAGGCACGGGACAGGTGTTGTCTTGACGCATCCTGTGATGATGCGACAGGTGTCATTTAGGGCTGTGTCGACCAATTTGGTGTGACGTGATCGGCTCCAGCTTGATCATTTCTCTATCATTTCATTGTAGAGAAAGACAGGGCCATGGCAGTTGCACGGATTGTTTGTGGGTCTGCGTCCCACTTGGAGTTCACTAGTTTTCAAGCCAGCTTGGTCTTTAGTCAGCTTGGTGTCTATGAGTGGCATGAGTCTTTGGAGTAGCAGCCTCTCTTGTAGGTGATGCAGAGGAGGGAAATGGGTCTGGTCACAGTCATATACTGGTCACGGTCATTTATACTGGTGAAGGTCATTTATACTGGTCAAGGTCATTTGTACTTGTCAAGGTCATTTATACTAGTCAAGGTCATTTACTAGTCTTATTGAAAGTCATTTATACTGCTCAAGGTCATTGATATTGGTCAAGGTCATTAAGTGGCACGCTATAGTGCACGATTCTTCATCATTGTTGAGGATTTGAAAAAAGGTTAAATCGCAGAAAAGCGAAAGGCTAAAGTCCATGGTCAGGGAGGGCATACTATAGTATGTTGTTTTTCACGATTTGGTGGTGTGCGGGCTCCATCCAATACCTACACCAGTTGTGATGCAACAGAGTTTGCTGTGACCGTTGTGAATTATGGGTGGTGTGGTCTTTGCCAAGACGGTGGATTGTGGCCCATGCCTTCCTGCTGTTATTTGTCATGTTGGTGTTCTCTATATCTTTTCGTCCTGGGCATGACGTTAAACTGTTCCATTCGAGAGGACCGGCGACCCTCGAATGTAAACAGCCACGAAAGGAAACTATGTGTGTGAGGTGTTCTCTATCATTTCATTCCAGACTTTCCTTCGAAGGTGCCGGCTAGCGCATAAAGGCACGGGACAGGTGTTGTCTTGACGCATCCCGTGATGATGCGACAGGTGTCATTTAGGGCTGTGTCAACCAATTTGGTGTGACGTGATCGGCTCCAGCTTGAGCAGGCATACTCTGCTGTAGAGAAAGACAGGGCCATGGCAGTTGCACAGATTGTTTGTGGGTCTGCGCCCCACTTGGAGTTCAGTAGTTTTCACAGGATGTTATTGTGGGTGTTGACTTTTGTGTTCTCCAGGTGTTTTTTGAAGAAGAGTGTCCTGTCCAGTGTAACTCCAAGATACATGGGGTGGGTATGGTTGGAGAGTTTGTGACCATCCCAAGTGACGCTCAGTTCTTTTTTCGCGTCTCGGTTCCTCAGGTGGAAGCTGCATAGTTGGGTTTGTGTGTGTCTCTTTTTCTGTCTTTCTTTCTTAGGACGGAGATCAAGGTAGACGCCATTTGAAGGCTCAACACAAGCCGATGCCCCTAGAGATCCATCCCAAAGCTTCCCTCAGGGAGCCCAGCAAGCCTGAGCTAGCCAGCAATCCTGCCCAGTCAGCCAACGCAGCCAGTCAGCTCCATCCGTCAGCCAGTGTAGAAAGTCAGGCTGCCAAGCCAGAGCATATCAGCCCTTGCAGTCAGCCATTGCAGCCATACCAGCCTTGCTCAGTCAGCTCAGCCAGGCCTCTCTCGAGGCCTGGCTCTCTGTCTGCCTGGCCAGGTCTGCCCTGCCCTGCCTTGCAGCAACAGAACCAGCCTTTCTGGCAAGTCAGCCAGCTCAGAATGCGAGCTGAGCAAGCCAGTGCAGCAACAAGCCCAGACTAGGTTACTGCAGCCTTACTGTGCAGCCACAGCCACTCAGCCCAGACCAACAGGAGCAAGCCAGGCTCCAACCCTTGCAGCGCAGCCTTAGGCCGGATAGTCCCCCTGCCTGCACTTTGTTGCCTTCCTGGCCTGTCCGGGGCACCCGCTTTTTTCCCCTCACGTCTCATATTTGCCATTGACAATCAAAGGAGAAATTAGGTCATTATGTCCGTCAAATATGATGTAAATTTGTGGCAACACCAACATTAACGTCATATGTAGACGAGCAAATCAGCTAACCAATCACATAAATTCAGTTCATGAGGTGATGTATGATGATTTATAATGATAAGACCACCCCTCACTTCACACGGGTGTGATTTTTTTTTAGGAATTACTATGGCCTAAAATTGTCACTTCACTGTCATCTGGGGACCCCCCCAAAACCTTGGCCGACCCACACACATGTCCTGTTCTCTAGGTAGTGGTACACATGTCCTGTTCTCTAGGTAGTGGTACACATGTCCTGTTCTCTAGGTGCCCATATCGTACGGCATACTATGGCACGCCGTTTTTCATCATTTTTGAGGATTTGAAGAAAATTCTAAATTTCAAAAAACATGGGTTATAGCCCATCGTTTTTTTATTTTTGAAAAAAAGTGTTATCCTCATTTTTCATCATTTTTGAACATGGGCTATAGCCCCTACCGTACGGCATACTATAGCACGCCGTTTTTCATCATTTTTGAGGATTTGAAGAAAATTCAAAATTTCAAAAAACATGGGTTATAGCCCATCGTTTTTTGAATTTTTGAAAAAAATGTTATCCTCATTTTTCATCATTTTTGAACATGGGCTATAGCCCCTACCGTACGGCATACTATAGCACGCCGTTTTTCATAATTTTTGAGGATTTGAAGAAAATTCAAAATTTAAAAAAACATGGGTTATAGCCCATCGTTTTTTGAATTTTTGAAAAAAATGTTATCCTCATTTTTCATCATTTTTGAACATGGGCTATAGCCCGTACCGTACGGCATACTATAGCACGCCGTTTTTAATCATTTTTGAGGATTTGAAGAAAATTCAAAATTTCAAAAAACATGGGTTATAGCCCATCGTTTTTTTTATTTTTGAAAAAAATGTTATCCTCATTTTTCATCATTTTTGAACATGGGCTATAGCCCCTACCGTACGGCATACTATAGCACGCCGTTTTTCATCATTTTTGAGGATTTGAAGAAAATTCAAAATTTCAAAAAACATGGGTTATAGCCCATCGTTTTTTGAATTTTTGAAAAAAATGTTATCCTCATTTTTCATCATTTTTGAACATGGGCTATAGCCCCTACCGTACGGCATACTATAGCACGCCGTTTTTCATAATTTTTGAGGATTTGAAGAAAATTCAAAATTTAAAAAAACATGGGTTATAGCCCATCGTTTTTTGAATTTTTGAAAAAAATGTTATCCTCATTTTTCATCATTTTTGAACATGGGCTATAGCCCGTACCGTACGGCATACTATAGCACGCCGTTTTTCATCATTTTTGAGGATTTGAAGAAAATTCAAAATTTCAAAAAACATGGGTTATAGCCCATCGTTTTTTGAATTTTTGAAAAAAATGTTATCCTCATTTTTCATCATTTTTGAACATGGGCTATAGCCCCTACCGTACGGCATACTATAGCACGCCGTTTTTCATCATTTTTGAGGATTTGAAGAAAATTCAAAATTTCAAAAAACATGGGTTATAGCCCATCGTTTTTTGAATTTTTGAAAAAAATGTTATCCTCATTTTTCATCATTTTTGAACATGGGCTATAGCCCCTACCGTACGGCATACTATAGCACGCCGTTTTTCATCATTTTTGAGGATTTGAAGAAAATTCAAAATTTCAAAAAACATGGGTTATAGCCCATCGTTTTTTGAATTTTTGAAAAAAATGTTATCCTCATTTTTCATCATTTTTGAACATGGGCTATAGCCCCTACCGTACGGCATACTATAGCACGCCGTTTTTCATCATTTTTGAGGATTTTAAGAAAATTCAAAATTTCAAAAAACATGGGTTATAGCCCATCGTTTTTTGAATTTTTGAAAAAAATGTTATCCTCATTTTTCATCATTTTTGAACATGGGCTATAGCCCGTACCGTACGGCATACTATAGCACGCCGTTTTTCATAATTTTTGAGGATTTGAAGAAAATTCAAAATTTAAAAAAACATGGGTTAGCCCATCGTTTTTTTAATTTTTGAAAAAAATGTTATCCTCATTTTTCATCATTTTTGAACATGGGCTATAGCCCGTACCGTACGGCATACTATAGCACGCCGTTTTTCATCATTTTTGAGGATTTGAAGAAAATTCAAAATTTCAAAAAACATGGGTTATAGCCCATCGTTTTTTGAATTTTTGAAAAAAATGTTATCCTCATTTTTCATCATTTTTGAACATGGGCTATAGCCCCTACCGTACGGCATACTATAGCACGCCGTTTTTCATCATTTTTGAGGATTTGAAGAAAATTCAAAATTTCAAAAAACATGGGTTATAGCCCATCGTTTTTTGAATTTTTGAAAAAAATGTTATCCTCATTTTTCATCATTTTTGAACATGGGCTATAGCCCCTACCGTACGGCATACTATAGCACGCCGTTTTTCATCATTTTTGAGGATTTGAAGAAAATTCAAAATTTCAAAAAACATGGGTTATAGCCCATCGTTTTTTGAATTTTTGAAAAAAAATTTATCCTCATTTTTCATCATTTTTGAACATGGGCTATAGCCCGTACCGTACGGCATACTATAGCACGCCGTTTTTCATCATTTTTGAGGATTTGAAGAAAATTCAAAATTTCAAAAAACATGGGTTAGCCCATCGTTTTTTTTATTCTTGAAAATCCCCTGTGCAGATTATAAGTGCATGGTTCTCAAAGTGGGGTCCAGGAACCCTCAGGGTTCCTTGAGGGAGCTCCAAATGATAGACCCTTTACAGGTCTGTAACTTTAAGAGTGTAAGAATGGAACCAGGGGTCCAGGTCCTTGACATTTAAACATTTGAGATCCACTGTCTTCTCTTAAAATACAGTAGGCCTAAATGTGTGTGTGTGTGTGTGTGTGTGTGTGTGTGTGTGTGTGTGTGTGTGTGTGTGTGTGTGTGTGTGTGTGTGTGTGTGTGTGTGTGTGTGTGTGTGTGTGTGTGTGTGCGTGCGTATTGCGTAACCTGGGGGTCAAAAGACTAATATGCATCTAACAAATGTGTCTGTCTTCACACACCAGACAAATCTAAAAACAAATACAAAAAAAATTATAATAATTTTGTTGATTTGTTTCTAGCGGCTTTCATCTTGCCATATTATTTTGTTGTGATTCCTTAAACATTGTAGCAACGGGTATGTGCATGACATCATCATCATTCCCGGAAGTTATGCAGGTACGCCTGAGTGGCAAAAAGACCGTATGGTAACCGTATGGTGACCTCCATGTTGCTCCCTGGAAGGAAAGAAACAATGGACTATATGCAGCCAACACTTCCGCGTTCAGCTTCCTTGGTCTCAATAGTAGCTAATAGTAGCTATTGAGACCATTGTAGCTATTTTGCAGCCTGCTGCCAGTGGCCTTGCGGCTGCAGGGCTTGCTTTCCATATGTGGCAGCATATAGTCTCTGGTGGCAGGGATGACTATACGATATTTGATGATTCTGCAAGTTTTGCTGACCATCGGATGGGTGGAAGTTCACATCCACTGATGTGCTGTCCGCACAACCCTCTGCATCCCTCGGGGACGAGGGAATTATTTCCTGTCTCTCTGGGTGTCCGGCTGTCCGCAGAGCTTCACCATCTGTCTGGCAGTCACACACTCACCCAAAACCTCTGGCTTCAAGGCCATGAGAACTGTAGCATCACAGAGCATATCTCAACTCCCTGAGGCTTTCTGCATGAAGATTGAGCCTTCCTACTCTCATGATGAGTTGTTACTGTATCTCCTCAGGGCAGGCTCTCAGTGATGGTGGGGTCCGGGGACCGCCAGTGGTCCTTGAGGAGGTTCCAGGCTAAATGTGTTAATATAGCATCAGAATCAGTTTAACCACACATTGGCTATTCTATTCAAAAATAGCTAAGGGTCTGCTGCCAAATATTTCACTTAAATTGGGGGTCCTTGACATGAAAATGTTTGAGAACCGTCTTCTCTGATCCAGTCCCCCAGAGTTACCAATGCAATACCCCAAGCAAGAGTTACCACTAAGCTGGAATTTGTTTACAAATGTGACTTCATACAGTACATCTCAAGGTCACACTGTTCCATGTTTAGCTTTTTATGCCCCACAAGTATAGCAAAGAATGACGAAGGATCATAGAAACAGCTTAGTTAATCTAATCCCCTTCAAAACAACGATTATAGCCTACTTCACTTACGTTAAATATTCCTAACAATTCACTGTGGTTATTCTTTGCTGGCTTCAATTAAGTATGCAGAGGAAGTAGGGAATGAATATGGCCATAAAGATTCATGCGCAATTGGGATTTTATTAATGTCAAAGTAATAAAGGTTACTGCTCTATGGACCAATTTTTCTTTTTTGTCAATGCATCTTTCAAACTCATTCACAACACATTAAATTTGATAATGATGTTTTATGGCCATGTTGGTGACAGCAGGTCATTTGTCATCTCAACAGTTTTATATCTTCTGTGTTCATTTCTGCCCATAACCATTAAACATTAATGTGCTCCATTACTAGCTTAAATTAACACTTGATTCCACTGCTGTCTTATAACACTGCAACATGGGTAGATATGCAGGTTTCCCATGGGTTTTTTAGCATTTTACCGTGCTTTTGGTTACAGTGTGGTCTAATTTCTTAACCCCTATTGGCCGGGGTTCACCAGGGGTCTGTAATTTCCCCCTCCCCTTTCCCTACAAAAAGATCACAACATGCCGCTGCAATGTGGTGAGTTTGCAGATCTGCTATTTTTGAAAAGATCTCGCCAAATGTTTGCCTGTTATCTTATGACATGCCCAGAAAAGGGTCCCTATAGGTTTCATGTGGATGAAGTATTGTAGTTCATTCATTTATATAGAAAGAAGTATCTACAGTATAGGGGTGGGCTACCTTGCACTAACTATATGCACAACCAAACATTTATAAATTATTAGATTTAATAGTAAGATCGTGACAATGATGACACAGGTTCTACCAAATTGGAGGAAATGTATAGGCCTAATTCTGAGTTAAAATTATGGAAGTTGGCTTTTAGTAATTCTATTCTACTGTATGTTAATTTAGGCTAGTTGTCAGTTCGGTGCAGAATCAGGTCATGATCTTTTAAGATTATGATAATATCAGAATCCAAATGACCTTGTTTCCACACAAGGTTCATTCAATATGTGAGACCAATTACATGGATATCTTTTGCCTGACCTTTTGAATAGCTGGCTAACTGAACAAGTATTCTGTCTAAAACACCAGGTGGCTCTAGTGCACTGGTTCTCAACCTTTTCAGGCTGCGACCCCTCGGAATAATCATATTTGAACTGAGGACCCCACACCCTGACAAGCACTTGGAATCAAATAGTTGATGCATACATTTAGTTTGACTTGGTTCCACAGATAAATATTGTGAAAATAGCTGATCTATAAGCCACAACCCCTCCCAACGCAAGCTTGTAATGTAGATCATGTATTTTTGCCTCTTATATTATTTGACAATTTTGCCAATGTTTGACCAGTTTTTGAGGGGTGATAGTGATAGCCCCTCCTATGTCCAGCTCCAGTGTATGTAACCCAATTTTTGTCCCAACACAAACATTAAATGCCATTGACAATGAATGGACAATTTTGAGTGTTTGTTTTGTTTTGGACCAATGCAAGTTGGAAATGAATGCCCCACCCAGATATTACGGTATGTCTGTGTCACTTTTATGCCGATATATGGAGTTCTTTGTCAGGCATGGCCAAATATAGTCTATGCAGACATCAGAATGATGTCAGAACAGGCCAGCTCCATATGGACACTGGACAGGCCCTGTCCAGAGCCCGGGCAGAGGCCTTTTAGGGGCGCTTCTGGTAGTTTGTTGCTTACCTTTGATGCAGTAAAAGGTTTTTCGGAAAATCGATGGAGAAACGCAGTTAACTGATTACATGATTGTGTAACTTTACAAATGTAACAAATTAAAATGTTTTGACCCATAAAACATTAAATCCATCTGATTACATTTGTACAATCTCAAGAGTTAATAACACTCTGGACTTTACTGTGTAGTTATAAGAATCTTGACTGTAGGCTTAGTTGTTGTTTTTTTGTTTATGTTTTTATTCTATGGCTGCCTATATGACAAATGACCTTTCTCATTCAACGAGGCATGCAGTCAATAGTGGACCACCATAACAAAAGAATCGCACAGACCACTCCCCAAGCAAATATGATGCACTCTCTCCAGCGGTGTGTAAACAGATGGTCTCACACCAGAGTGAAGAAAGTATAAAAGATGTTTGTCCCAGTGACTGTGCGTACAGTCATTAGTCTCTGTCATCTGGAACACACCTTCAAACTAGGGCATATTTGTGTGCTATTCATTCAATTTGTTACATCTCATATCGTTGCTGTCGGCAATACATCTGTTCTGCGACGGGTCTCTGGGTCTCTGGATCGCATTTTCACCGAAAATGTAAGATCTGGTCTCTGTGTCAAACACTCCAATGTTGTTGTAGTAGATGATGTCCTGACTCCTCATTCCCAAATTTGTCTCAATATGGCAGGCTGGCAGTGCTAACATTCACAGCAGTTGGCCGTGGCGGAGTGCCAGTTGCATTCACTAGCCTAAAGAAAACCAGACCTTTGTGGTGGTATCCAACTTGTAGATGGCAGTGTTGGTGTATCTCATCTGCTTGACTGATTTGTGTAAATTCCTCAGCTTGTTAATTCCTCCATTATGATATGACCTTCCCCAAGACATATAGGCTGAGTGTTCACACCTCACTCGAGGTGTGTCAGAAACACATTAATTGCTGTAACCACGTGAGGATTTTTTATGTTGATGTTTGTAGGATAGGCATTTATAAGCTTTCAGCTTCAGCCTATTCCTTTTGATCACCTCCAGTTCCTTTTTTTATGTAACCGTGTGTTAACAAATAAGCTGTTTTGTTACTGTGAAGATGATCAAATAAACTAAACTAAACTAAAACAAAATTACTAGTCCATAATATGCAGACCACATCCATCTTGCTGGCACCTTGATGGCACTACTATAGGTGCAATTTCCAAATTTGACAGCCCTGCCACATCCAAACAGAAAAGTCCTATTTGATTGTATTAAACAAGTAACAACGTTAAACTCACCAACACTGTGAAGGCCTACCACCTGTTTCGAATTTGCACTAAATGCAGGCAGTGTTTCCAAACTCTGGCAGTTATGAAACAAACACTTTGCAGATTAAAAGACTATAATTCAAGGTCATACAGCTGCAATGTTGGTGACTGAGTTTAACGTTGTTTAATACAATCAGATAGGACTTTTGTGTTTGGATGAATGGGCTGTCAATGGGTAAATTGCACAGATATAGTTACCATGACCTTGCTGGCAAGATGGACAACTTACAAGGTCTGCATATAGTCAATGGCGTGACTCGTGAGTGACTCCTGGGCTGGGAGGCAATTAAGGCGTCTAGAAGGCATGTGTGTAGCCTTTTTATTTACCTGATAGGCTACTTCATGGTTAGCCTACAAATTTCACCCACTTCTTCACATGATCATGTGACAATAACATTCGGATACATAAGTATCATCATATCATGTGTGTGTGTGTGTGTGTGTGTGTGTGTGTGTTAATTAAGTGATATGTGAATCCCTTGACTCCTTCAAAACCGCTCTCAAAGGGCACCTGGACGGCTGCAATTCGAAACTGGCCCCCGTAAAATCTGAATCCCCCCCCCTTTTTCCCCTCACTGTATATGTTTCTTTTCCCTTTTTGCTTCCTTTATGATGAATTCCTGTTCTGTTCTTTGACTATATATAGAAGTGTCTATTTGTAGCCTACGAACATGGTGGACCCTCTTGTAAACAAGTGTAATGCTTAATTAATTGGGTCGTCCACTCACAGTTAACAGTCTTTGTATTGAGTTTGTGCTCGAAATGTACTGTAATTCTGCAAACTGTTAATAAATATTTCAATCAATCGATCAATCAATAATCAAGTGTGTGTGTGTGTGTGTGTGTGTGTGCGCGCGCGCGCACGTGCGTGTGCATTACTGCATTACCATTAGGTCAGGTGGGCGGATTATGTGAATGGTGAGTGAGTGAAAGTTGTTAAGGGCTTTGTGTGAGTGTGAATATTTGTGTACTACTCTACTCAGAATTCTGAAAGTCTCTGTTGCGCGGCTGCACATTTGGGAGACGATGAGCTTCCTCAAACATTCTATCTCACCCAAACAGCACCCCCTCCGAGCCTCACTCTCTGTTCCGCACCAACACGGTGTGTGTGTGTGTGTGTGTGTGTGTGTTGTCGAGTGAGCGAGCTACCGCGTGCGATTTGCGAGTGTGTGTGGCTGTGAGGACTCCAGGCTTTCCACCTCGGAGGACGGACGGCTCACTGAAAGTGAGTGAATGAGTGTGTGCGTGTTGTGTGTGTGTCATGTGCGTGTGTGTGTGTGTGTGTGTGTGTGTGTGTGTGTGTGTGTGTGTGTGTGTGTGTGAGAGAGAGAGAGAGAGAGAGAGAGAGAGTGGGTGAGCGTGTGTTTGACTCCCCGTCCCCGCCGCCAGCGGCCAGTGCCCCATGACATGTGTCGGTGGTGTCAGTGACTGTCGTCGCGGGCTTGCCAGCCAGCCATCTCTCGTCGTCGTGCGTGCGTGCGTCGTGGGCTGTCTGGAAGAAGAAGAAGTCCCGGTGGAGAGTGGAGAGAGTGTTTTCACTGTTTTGTCAGCACGCAGATGGTCTGAGCAGCAGTCAGGTCAGGAGGACTCAGGAGGGGAAACTTTCCTTCTTCCTTCTTCCAGCTCAGACAGCGAGCCTCAACAACTCCTCTGGTGTCAGCTGGCCGAAGCTTATGGAGGAGTCAACAGCAGCAGCCCAGGAGGAGAAGAAACACTCTACAGCTGAAGGAAGAGCGGCTTCTGTTGCTTCCAACCGGGGATTTTGTTGTTGAATTTGTCTGCGTCCAGTGAGTTGGATATCTTCCACGCACGCATCGATCCCACAGGACAGTTTTTTATAAAGGGTGAGTGTGTTTATTGTTTACTACTGGGTCTGGTTGCTGTTGTTTTTTGTGCTGTACGAATGGAACTGTTTTACAATGCACACCTTTTTTGATTGATTGAATACTTAATTAACAATTTGCACTTTGCAGATTGTAGGTACGTTTTACACAATGATTTAAAGGATAACAAAAAAACAAACCATATAGGGCTTGTTTCCAAACTTTCCATTGTGGTCCTGACTCCTGTGTATTCAATTCATAAATTCATCACTGCAAAAATACTGAGTCAATTTATCCACGTCACGATAGTGTTACTTAATAATTTGAGTATGCATTTAACTGAGCGAGACAGGGAGTGCATTTTGGTTACATTTTTGTACAGGTGAACAATACAGGAGGATTCCAAAGTGTATTTTCTTGGTGCTGTTTTTGCAATCTGCTATCTGTGTGACAATCTGCTATCTGTGTGCTGAGGTATTTGTTACAGAAGTTGATACTGTATATAGTGTTTTGTCAAGTGTTTTAGAGGTCGTGATGTCCTCATCCACCACACACACACACACACACACACACACACACACACACACACACACACACACACACACACACACACACACACACACACACACACAGTACTGTCAATGAAAGGGGGCTGATGGCTGGCTGAAGTTATTTTCTCTAATTAAAGTGCTGGAGTCACAAAGGGATAATGGAAAAAAGAAAGGGAAGCTCTGCACACTCAGATCTGCAATCAATGTATTTATTTTGCAAGCTTTCGGTCTACTGACCTGAAGAAGGTCAGTATGCAAAATAAATACATTGATTGTGAACAGATCTGAGTGTGCGGAGCTTCCCTTAATTTTTTTTTCTCTCACCAAGAGAAAAAAACTTACTTTTTTGTTACTTATATGAGGCATTTTACAATTTATGCATATGCAAAGGATAATAGGCTCGCTTATATAAAACAAATTGGTCATAATAATCTACATACAATATACCACCTAACATTATATATAACCTGTATTATGTCACTGCTGGCTTCTTCATATTTAAGTCAGTGTGTCACTTCCTTACACAGTATGTATTTAAAGCTCAGCCAAACCCCATGCAGAGGTGCTTTTCCTCTTTCCAAGACAAGTGGAGAGAGATCATGGTACTTACACATGCCTCTGACGGAGGCATGGGATTCTGAATTAAACAAAATTAAGCTAAAATTCCATACTACACTTTAGATTACTGTGGTTTACCAGTAAGACGCCCTGAGGGCGAGAAGCTACCTCGGCCTAAAGGGCGAGGTTGCGTGCACCCATCGGCCTGGGTGACGGCAGACTGCTGGGCAAGCGTCCAGGCGCTTTGGCATGGGGGGGGTCAGATCAACATGAGGAATGAATTCTGTACTGGCCATATATGGAGCGTGTCTTAGTGTACAGGGTTTGATGAGGTCAGATCAACATATGGAATGTCAGAACAGGTCAGCTCTATATATGGAGGTCTAAGGGTGGCAGTGGGGGCAGTGTCTTGAGGGTACAGGGTTTGATGAGGGCCCAGGTAGGGCCGGGCCTGTTGAGAGCTGTAGTTTTCACTGGCTGCCATAATAACTTTGTCTAGAGTTTGAATGGACAGGTATCAGGTATCAGTCAAAACATATGGGATGACAGACCAGGTCAGCTCCATAGTCCATATACGGAGATCTAAGAGTTTGAGGTTTGAGGTCAGATGTAGAGTTGCTGGCCGGCTCCATACAGTATATGCAAATATAGGTGATGATCCAGTCTTCTCCATGTATGGCTATCCAGGGTTTGATGTGGTCAGTGTCGTTATCTTCATATATGGAGACGGCTATATATGGATCGTGTCACGAGGCGTGAAGGACTGACGACCATATATGGTGGTGTGACATGTCACGAGGCGTGATGGACTGACAGCCATATATGGTGGCGTGACTAAGTCACTGACGGACTGACAGATTTTTCTGGTTTTCATAGTAATCTGTGACCTATGGTCGCAACCAAAGATTTCATCATCATTATGTTCAGTCGAGATTTGAACGTGATGAATGTTGAATTTTGGCCACTGTCATGACTCATTGATCACTAACAATAATACTCAAGATGAGGAATTATCATAACCAGAGGAGGAGTCAAATGCACAACAATGTGTATCTAATATCTATCTACTACCTGGACAGTCCTGATGGGGATCAGTGGGACAGACAGAGTAGACTTTATGATTACAGGTGAAGGTTGATGAAAACTGTAATCTTCAAAACATCGGCCCCACATTTAAAACTATGAGTTGCATTCGATTGGTGTGGTAAACCTTAAAATCTGGTTTGTGGTTTGGGCTTTACAGGGCAGGTTGAGCAACCCCTCTCCCAATGTGGTCAAAATTAACTTTAAAACAGTGGTTCGCCTGTTAAATTCAAGAACCTCCATAACTCTGAGAGTGTACAAATGGAACCAAATGGACCCTTGTCCCTTACAGACCTGTAAATGTCCTTTTGGAACCCCCTCAAGGAACCCTGGCCTGAGGGTCCCTGGACTCCACTTTGAGAACCAGGACACTTGCACTTAAATCCAAGTTGTCTCTGTACTCGGTGTGCTCTTTTACACCTGTACACCAAATCTCGTCTTGGTGGAAAATAGGCAATCGACAAACTCACAATGCTTGTAGATCATTTTTTTCTTTATCATTAAAATCTTTAGTTTATCTACGGGGTCATTTCTGTCAAGTTGCGCAATATATATATTTTTTTGTGGTGTTCATTATATTTCTCTTATGTTTGCTTTGGGCCAATAGCTGACGTGATTATTAAAGTTACACAACAGTCAACCTGTCGTGAGCACAAACAGGAACTCAGCAGGACACAGCAGAAAATAACAACAAAAAGACTCAGAACACCTGAAATGTTTCTGCTGCTGCTTTAGTTGGGCAATTTTTAGCCAACTAACAATCTACGAGCTCTGTGTCCGTCCACACCGTCAAGTGATGATATGCCCAATGACAAACACGCTAAAAAGATCAAATATAATGCTAGTTATATCGACTTTGGTTTCATTGAGAACAGTGACGGGAGACCAAAGTGTGTGTTGTGTCTTCGGTGCCTAGCAAAGGAGACTAACAAGCCAGCCAACCTGAAGAGACATCTGCAAACAATGAACAAAGAACATGTCGGGAAAACAAAATAATTCTTCCTTCGAGAGAGTGAGAAATACACACGCCAGAAGAGAAAACATGAATGGAGAACATTTCCACAGTTGCACTGAGTGAGCAGTTGAGCTCATACTTCAGTGATGTAGAGACACCGCTGCCTGGGACTGGGTGCGGGATCCGTTTGCTCCAGCAGCAACAAGTGGCCTCACTGCAAAGGCAGAAGAGGAGCTGTTGGAGTAATCCTGTGATAGGACACTGAAGGCTCGATTCAAGCAAGTGCCTCATGCAGACTTTTGGGCCCCCTCTCACGTCAGTATCCTGAACTCACTGCCAGGATACCCCATGGCAGTAAGGAGGCCATGCGAATATTGCTACCCTTTCCCACCACGTACCTCTGTGAGTCATCATTCTTCATTCATGGCTGTGATGAAGACAAAGTACAGGGCTCGTTTGCATGTGGAAGACAATATTAGAGCCTGTACATGTGTTTTGTAACAGTCTTGCTGCTGTTCATTTTATGAAAACCATTAGTTACCTGAGAAGTGTGCTGTCGGGTTAAATTTACATATATAAATACATATATATCTGTTACACTGTGTTGCTAGGCAGTAATGAAATGGTGTTTGACTGACACTTTTCAGAATACTTTGTTCTGTATAAGGTGTGATAACTTCTGATTTGTCTTGCTGCTGTTTATTTTTTAGAAAATCATTAAGATCAGTTTCTATTGAAAAGTGTGTCGGGTTTTGCACAATATGAATAAAATGACTATTGCATTGGCACATGATTCATATTGTTGTAGTGGTTTTGTGTTTGTGACTATGAAATGGGTCAGACTCGATTGAATCCTGGTCTCTAAAATGACCTCCCCCTGGCCAGCCGGGGCTCCTGATGGAGGGGAAAGGAACTGGTCGGAATAACGTGTCCCTTCCACGTGCTACGTCCGGCCGGGGGAAATTCCCCTCTGTCAGGTGAAAAGAAGCAGCTTGGACTCCTCATGCATAGAAGGAGGCATGAGGTCAGTCCGCTGCCCCCCCAGGTTGGCAGAGGAAGTGTAGCGCCCAGGATTACATTAGATAATTGGCACTGGGTGAAAAGAAAACTGGGTTACAAAATCGTGGGATAAAATTAAAGTTAAGAGACTCGATTGAAAAGGTTTTAATACAAATAATACAAATAGTACTATAGTACTACTTACAACTTGTGGTTGTAAGTAGATGCTCATCGGTGTTGCGAGGATGAGAGGGTACCTGGAAAGAATTCTCCCCCCAAAGGGTTACCTGGGTCAAAAATGTTTGGGAACCCCTGCTGTAGACAACATTATACGCCTGCCTTATTATGCCACACCTCTGGAATAAGGTTGCTTATTTCCCTGAGTAATGTATTCTACGGGATTAGGCAGCATTCATGCAGTTTGTCAGCAGATGTAAACAAAAGAAATGAAATTATTAAAATTATTATTTCAAAATCAGAATAATTTGCGGGTTATATCGTAAATGAGTATTCTTATTTTATTATCACCTTAAGTACAGTGTTGCGCCCTGAAAATAATAGAAACAGATATCCCATGCGGAGCCCCCAGATTGGTCGTAATGGGGAGAGATCTAGCTTTATTCACCCTGACATGTTGTACCCGATCAGACAGGAAGAACTCCACCCATCTGATGATATTGGTGTTAACACAGATA